>NC_138747.1:1890270-1935270 GCF_965113295.1 Leuciscus leuciscus
GTTCTTGTTCCAGAAGCGTTTAACTCGCATATATGTATCGCATATATGTATCGCACTTCCTGCTCAGCTACTGTTCGGACGCTCTTGCTTACTGCTCCGCGCTTTGCTCTATCGCTTTTATATTTTATCTTCTATACTTTTATAATTTGAGCTCCTTTTATCACCTAATTTTAACTTCAGCAAATCAGCACAGTGCTCAAACGACAAAGTTTGGATTACTACAAAAACGCAGAATTCTTCTACCCGACCAGCTTACATTCCGGGGAAAGGAAAACACAACTGCCTACAAGGATAAGAGAGAAAATGCCTCTTCTGGAATCTACTTGCTGCACTAACTGCCAAAGACTTTTACAAAGGATTGCAGTTCTTGAAACAAAGTTATTTACGGGACCACCAAACCAGACGGAACACACAACAGAGCTTCGTCATGGACGCCCTCAGCATATAGCCGGTGAGTCCCATGAAACTAGTGCTCCTCGACAGGTAGAGAAACAAGCCGATCGACTTACGAATCGATGGCACAAACAGGGAGCGAGACCCAAAGGCACTCGAGACATCAGATTGTCACGAGCCTCACATATTACCGCAGTAGCATCCTCTACCCCAGATACAAGTCTGACAAAGACTGCAAACACTGGTCTCCCACCAACACCTTTACATCTTGAGAACAGATTTGAAGTACTAATGAATGTAAATGAGGAATCCCCAAACGTGATGAATGTGATCGAACACAGACTGTATCAGCCAGTAGCTAACACTGATGCTAACTGGCGCTCAAGGTCGAGCAGACAGCGGCACTCAGCTCAGAGCTCAGCCGAGCCCAGGACTCTGATAGTGGGAGACTCCATAATCAGAAACATTAGCTGCAGGGATACAACTACATGCTGCCTTCCACAAGCAACAATTTCTGATATAAACAGGGAACTTCAGAACATTCTAATGAAACATAAGACTGCAAATCGACTCATCATTCATGTGGGGAAGAATGACATTCATAAAGAGCAGTCAGAACTCCTTAAGAAGGATTTCAATTAACTTTTTGAAACACTTAAAAAACTGAAAGTTCAGACATTCATCAGTGGACCACTCCCAGCAAGAGGAACAAACAGGTTTTCACGGTTGCTTGGGATTAATACATGGCTGCAAAAAACCTGCAATATAAAAGGAGTAAACTTCATTGACAACTTCAATCTCTTCTGGAGTCAGAGACAACTATTTCATCGGGATGGCCATCACCCAAACAAACTTGGTTCAAGAGTGTTAAAGGACAACATCTACTTCTCCCTCAATCATCCTTCTGCAGTGTGTGCCAATCCACTCAATCAGAACGGCACACACACACCTGGACACAGTATGAATGACCACAGGACTTCACTTCATGATGTTGACATATCACACAAGGACAATGATAACACCACTGAGCCACAACAACCTCTGCTCACGGACACAATCTCAGCTGAGCCATGCCCACAGAGCTCACCACAGACAGACACATCAGAACTGCTCCAAGATTCAGCACCCAAGGACGACTTCCTGGAAAACAGCCAGGGAAGCCAGGACAGCATATCACAGCCTCCTATAACACCAGAGCAACAGCCCCTTTCACCAGACATGTTTTCCCTCTCGCCACCAACTCCACTCCTGTGCTTCTCACAGAAAATGGAAGAACTTGTGCATGCTGGAACCAGACTATCACACTCTTTTGCTGCAAGCCCCCAGATATCAACCAAAAAACGTCGGGCACCGCTACCACCAAAGCCTGCAGGCCCAGCTCGCCCTCCCCCTGCCTCTGTGAGAGCTCTTCGGCCTCTGCCACAACGCCAGGGCCCACACCCTCCTCCATCTGCTCGAGGTGAACCAAAAACAACTGATACCAGCTCTCAGTGATGTATGTCGGGTCCCCGTTTTGATAACAGTAACTTTCTCAAATGTTTACAGAACAAGCGGGAACCCAGTGTGCCTGTATCTTTCTCTATTGCTGTTCTATTACAAGATAGAAAGTCTAAGGCCTTCAATAGCCGTACAGCAAACTCAACTAATCTGGTGCCTATTGCACGTCTAACTAAGATTGGTGTAGGGAAAAAAAGTAAGACTGTTAAGTTAGCAATTTTAAACATCCGCTCACTTATAAATAAATCACTTCTAGTCAATGACTTAATAACCACAAACAACCTGGATTTTATGCTTCTAAATGAAACCTGGCTAGAAGACAGCTGCAGTGCAACAATCCTCAATGAAACAGCCCCTCCTAACTTTACTTTTATGAGTGTCTGCAGAGCTGTTAAGAGAGGTGGGGGTCTAGCTGCTCTTTTTAAAGATATCTATCAATGTAAGCAAATATCATTTGGGAACTACACGTCTTTCGAATATCTGGGTATTGTATTAAAAGGTGCTCCACGCATTTTACTCATCATTATTTACAGGCCTCCAAAATACTCTCCAGCCTTTGCTGAGGAATTTACAGAACTGTTATCAACAATTACCTCAGAGTTTGACTGTTTTGCCATTGCTGGAGATTTGAACATTCACATAGATAATGCAGAAAACAATATGGCAAAAGAAATCAAAACTGTTTTAAAAACTTTTGATCTGACTCAGCATGTACATGGACCCACACACAATCATGGACACACTCTAGATTTACTTATCAGTAAGGGTCTAAACATCTCATCGACTGTTATTAAGGATGTAGCACTGTCTGATCATTTCTGTATTTTCTTTGATATATTGATCTCTCCTGCCACTGAAGCTAGATCTGAGTCTGTCAAGAAGAGATGCTTAAATGAGAACACTAGTGTACTATTTATGAAGGCTATATCCTTAACACCAAGCATATCTGCTGACTCTGTTGATTTTCTCCTTGATTCTTTTAACTCAAAAGTTAAAAGTGCAATTGATGATATTGCTCCTGTGAAAGTCAGGAAGAAGAGTGGCAGACAAAAAGCACCTTGGAGAAACTCAACAGCAGTGCAAAATATGAAAAGACAATGCAGAAAAGCAGAGCGCATGTGGCGGAAGACAAAACTTGTAGTCCATTATAACATCTACAAAGACAGCCTTCATGCTTTTAATATGGAACTAGGCAAAGCTAGACAGACTTTCTTCTCAAACATTATAAACTGCAATTTAAACAACACACGCACTCTTTTTGCTACTGTAGAGAGACTGACAAACCCCCCAAGCCAGATTCCCAGTGAAATGCTCTCAGACAACAAGTGCAGTGAGTTTGCCTCTTTCTTCTCTGACAAAATCAATAATATCAGAAAGGTGATCAGCACATCCTTGTGTTGTGCTGGGGTCAGACAGATCAGACCACCTGAAAAAGTAGTAACTTTGTCTGATTTCAAAAAAATTGATGGCAAAATTTTGGTAGAAACCGTACAGCACCTTAAAACATCAACATGCGCTCTTGACACACTTCCCACATCTTTTTTCAAAAGTGTGTTAAACAGTTTAGAAGCAGATCTTCTAGAAGTGGTAAATGCCTCACTTCTCTCTGGGAGTTTTCCAAACTCCCTGAAAACTGCAGTTGTCAAGCCCCTCCTGAAAAAGAACAATCTGGATAAGACCATATTAAGCAACTATAGACCGATCTCAAATCTTCCTTTCATAGGCAAGATCATTGAAAAAGTTATCTTCAATCAGCTGAACAAATTCTTAAGCTCGAATGGATACTTTGATAATTTTCAATCTGGTTTCCGACCGCATCACAGCACAGAGACAGCGCTCATAAAGATAATAAACGATATTCGCTTAAATACTGATTCAGGCAAATTATCAGTGCTGGTACTACTCGACCTCAGTGCTGCATTTGACACTGTCGATCATAACATACTTCTTGACAGGCTGGAAAACTGGGTGGGGCTTTCTGGGATAGTCCTAAAATGGTTCAGGTCATACTTAGATGGGAGAGGTTATTATGTGAGTATAGGAGACCATAAGTCTGAGTGGACATCCATGACATGCGGAGTCCCTCAAGGCTCAATTCTTGCGCCACTCCTGTTCAACCTGTATATGCTCCCAATGAGCCAAATAATGAGAAACAACCAAATTGCTTACCACAGCTATGCAGACGACACACAGCTGTACTTAGCCCTATCGCCTAATGATTACAGCCCCATTGACTCCCTTTGCCAATGCATTGATGAGGTCAACAGTTGGATGTGTCAAAACTTTCTTCAATTAAACAAAGACAAAACTGAAGTTATTGCGTTTGGAAACAAAGATGAAGTTCTCAAGGTGAACGCATACCTTCTCTCTAGGGGTCAAACAACTAAAAATCAAGTCAGGAATCTTGGCGTGACACTAGAGTCAGACCTTAGTTTCAGTAGTCATGTCAAAGAAATAACTAAATCAGCATACTATCATCTGAAAAATATTGCAAGAATTAGATGCTTTGTTTCCAGACAAGACTTAGAGAAACTTGTGCATGCTTTCATCACCAGCAGGGTGGATTATTGTAATGGACTCCTCACTGGCCTTCCCAAAAAGACCATAAGACAGTTGCAGCTCATACAGAACGCTGCCGCCAGGATTCTGAGCAGAACCAGAAAATATGAACATATCACACCAGTCCTCAGGTCTTTACACTGGCTCCCAGTTAGATTTAGGATTGATTTCAAAGTATTATTACTGGTATATAAATCATTCAATGGCCTAGGACCTCAATACATTGCAGATATGCTCACTGAATATAAACCCAACAGATCACTCAGATCATTAGGATCATATCAGCTAGAAATACCAAGGGTTCACTCTAAGCATGGTGAGTCTGCTTTTAGCTATTATGCCAGCCGCAGCTGGAACCAGCTTCCAGAAGAGATCAGATGTGCTCCTACAGTGGTCACATTCAAATCCAGACTCAAGACACTTCTGTTTAGCTATGCATTTACTGAATGAGCACTGTGCCGCTGTTCGTCCGACTGTACTTTATTGTATTTCATTTGATTTTTCTAAACTGTTTTAATTATTCTTGTTTCTTTTTATTATTTTAATTTCTTCTATGTAAAGCACTTTGAATTGCCATTGTGTATGAAATGTGCTATATAAATAAACTTGCCTTGCCTTGCCTTGCCTTGCATAAGAACTGATGAGAACTTAAAATGTGTACCTTGAAATGCAATGTAAGTCGCTTTGGATAACCCCGAATAGTCGAAGATTCGATGCTTCGATAGGAGGAGCCTGATTCGACTACCGATCTCACGGTCGAATCTTCGCAGAGGTGTTATGAAACGAGGATCATGCCACTTTGGCTATATATGAGGGCGCTCAATGTCTGATTTCACATTGAACTACCGGTTTTCTGTCAATACGTTAACATTCAGCCTATTATGATAATGCTGTATATAAAAACGTGCAAAGAAAGAAGCTTTAAATAAATATTTTTTAACGTGCGTGAATAAATCCAAACACCCCGTGACAGATTTAAGTTTCACTTTCAATCCGTGACTGACAGAGGAGCGTCTTGGCGGCAAGGATTTAAATCTTTAACAATGTCTGGGATAAGAAAATCTAAAGTGTGGATTTACACCATCAGAAAGGATATTCTCCCAGGCTGGATTTAGCATTAGGAAAACAATAGGTTACTGTCGTAACCCCGGTTCTCTGAAACATCGAGTGGAGAGATCCACCTATGGGAAGGGCATCCGGTACCTGACCTCTGTAGAAGCATCCAATTGCACCAAGTCTGGTTAACAGACAGAAGCGCGCAGCCAATGCCCGGTAAGGCCACACCCCCTTACCTAAGGCATATAACCCCAATGCGCGCTCGTGTACCTCAGTAAGTATATTCGCTTCTCGTGCAGCAAGCGGGGCAAAGCTGGTGGATCTCTCCACTCGATGTTTCAGAGAACCGGGGTTACGACAGTAACCTATTGTTCTCTTTCATCATCTCGTTTCGAGATCCACCTATGGGAGACCTGGACAGCTCCCCGATTGCGCAATACACCTACAGTGAAATTCTGAGACCAGAGAAGGACGGTCACCTCCGAGAGGTGGTGCCTGACACGTCCTAAAAGAAAAACATGACCCTGCCAGCATAACGCCACGCTGACTGCAGTGGACAAGCAGAGCATGCATCATGCATGAGACACATACATGAAAATAGCCCCCCATTACAAATGCACAAGCTAAACCCAAGAAGGAATGCAAGTGTTTGGTGACTGGAATGAACATGACTGGCCCGCCCGTTCACTCCTTGTTGGATACCCAACGGGGCTTGAGGGAAAGGGTTAAGAGGACCCTACCCCTAGGACCGAGTGTGCCACCGAGGTTCTAGTGACATCTAACTGGTAGTAACGCACGAATGTATGAGGAGAGGCCCAGCTGGCAGCGGAGCAGACGTCCTGCAGTGACACTCCCCTGAACAAAGCCCAAGAGGTGGCTACGCCTCTTGTGGAATGAGCTCTGATGCCCTCTGGGGGCTGCACTCCCTTCGCTTCATACGCCATAGTTATCGCATCCACAAGCCAATGTGAGAGGCGTTGCTTCGAAATGGGACTCCCCCTGTGCTGGTCGCTCTTACGGAAAGCACTGGTCCTGGTCATATATGCTCGCAGAGCACGGACGGGACACAGAGCATTGAGCCTCTGATCCTCCGGGGAAGCAAAGGGTGGAGGGTGAAAAGCGGACAGCTCCAAAACCTCTGACGTGAACGCAGGGAAGCATTTCGGCATGAAGGCCGGGTTAGGCTTAAGGGAAACCTTATCTCCACTTAGGGAGAATTTGGCGCACGAGGGATGAACCGAGAGTGCGTGTAGCTCACTGACCCGTTTAGCAGATGCCAAGGCCAAGAGCAAAGCTGTCTTGAGGGACAGCAGCTTAAGGGAGATACTCCCCAGCGGCTCAAAGGGATGTAGAGACAGCGCTTCCAGCACCATGGAGAGGTCCCACTCCGGAACAATTCTCCTGGTGACCGGTAAAGAGCGGCGTGCACCCTTCATAAACCAGCGGATTAGAGGGTGCTGCCTAGTGTTGCTTTCGTCAACGAAAATTATGACGAAATATTGTCGTCAACGAACCGTTATCACCTGACGAAAACGAGACGAGACGAGACGTAAATGCTGGTCATGTGACGATGATTAAAATACATGTATAATGCAATATCGTTGACGAATAAAAACGAGACTAAATGTGGTTTACAAAATAAAAACTATGCTAAAATGTCTCTTCATTTTCGTTGACCAAAACGAGACGAGACGAAATGTTATAACGTCACGACGAATGAGAGAGTTGTGCGTGAACCCATAGCTTTGTTGGGTTTAAATTCTGGTTTGCGACCTGGTCACCCGATTATCAGCGAATTTAACAATATTACTCCATTAGTTACTCTATTAAAATGTCTCATTGATATATTTGACACATTCATAATCATTACTTTTGCCGGTTCTTTGTGACAGCTGTATGTTATTGGCAGCGTCTCTGGTTACATGAACGCGTCACCGCATCAGCACCAGAACATGGAGATTTTATTTTAGAGAATAATCGCACAACCTATTCGATGTTCTATAATTAAATAAACTAATCGAATATCCAAAAATCGTGACTCATCCCTGCATGGAATCTCTTGTTTCTTTTCCCAAATCTTCACTCACGTCTCACCCATTTTCTAAAGGGATTATAAACGTTTCTTCATTGGCTGGCATTTAATTAGGCCTATTATATTCGTATTATTTACTGTGGTAAAGTAGAAAAACGCTGTAGGACAGATAGCCTACATTTGTACTTGCATGTCAAATTCTTTTTAACACAGTTTGTGCTTGTTATATTAGACAGGGCGCGTCAAGTTTAGTTGTAAAACGCGTTTCACACGCGCGGGTGATTTTTAGTTTCACTTTCTCTGGCAGCGCAATCTCAAACATAGCCTAAATATCTCGCTCTTGTGGAGGATAAAATTCGCTCTTCAGACCAATTCACATCAAGTAGAAAACACAAAGATATCATGAAGAGATCGATGGTCTCTTTCCTGCTCGTGTCCCACATCCCTCTCAGAGCGCAGAGTATAGGCTATATCACGCGTCTTTGTGTGGAAATATAAAACGAGTTTTTATTTTTTATTTTTTATTTTTTAAATAACCCCACCACCGCCGGTAGTTGGTCCATTACCGCGGTGGTAAAAAATAAATTAAAAAACTGCCACCGTCACAGCCCTAAATATACTAAATATAATAAGATAACCTTGTTTGAAATTCTATATTGACTGGGTTAAATAGAATTGCATTACTAAAAGAGACTAAAATACAATTTTCATTGACTAAAACTAGACTTAAATGTCATCAGTTATTGCGACTAAAACTAGACTAAAATGTCATCAGTTTTCGTTGACTAAAACTAGACTAAAATGTCATCAGTTTTCGTTGACTAAAACTAGACTAAAATGTCATCAGTTTTCGTCGACTAAAACTTGACTTGACTAAAAAGAGTATGAACGTGACTAAAACTAATAAAAACTAAAACGACAGCTTGACACAAAGACTAGACTAAAACTAAAATTAAAACAGGCCGCCAAAAACAACACTAGTGCTGCCCAACCGACGAGCCCTCAAAACCCACATGGCAGGCTGAAATCGCAGCCAGATAGACCTTAATAGTGGAAAAGGACCTGCCCTTTTCCATGAGGTCCTGCAGGAAACACAAAATATCGGGCACCGAGCACTGATAAGATGTGAGACCACGCCCATCACACCACCCCTCGAACACTTGCCACTTACAACCATACAGGGATCGCGTGGACGCGGCCCTGGCATTCTGGATCGTGGCAATTACACGCGGCGGGAGCCCCAGTGCATTTAGGTTCATCCTCTCACGGGCCAGGCCCAGAGAGCCACCCTGTCCGGGTGGGGGTGGTAAATCTCCCCGTTGGCTTGGGACAACAGGTCCGTGCGAGGGGGGAGGCGCCATGGCTCGGCGTATAACAGAGGGATTATCTCTGCCAGCCACGGGGCTTTGGGCCACCTGGGTGCTATCAGAATAAGAGACAGGCCATGCTCCCTCACCCTGGCCAGTGTAGGAATTATAAGGCACAGAGGAGGAAAAGCATACAGCAGCACTTTGGGCCATGGGTGGGCCAGTGCGTCCGCCCCGAGGGGCGCGTCCACGTCCTTTAGCGAGAAGAACATAGGACAATGGTGGTTTTCGCGCGAGGCGAATAGATCTACGGCTGCCTGTCCGAATCTCGCCCATAAAATCTCCACTATCTGCGGGTGAAGACGCCAATCCCCGTAGATTGGGTTTCCCCTCGATAGCAGATCCGCGCCTCTGTTCAGAATGCCCGGAACATGAGTCGCGCGTAATGACAGAAACACCCGTCTGCTCCACACCAAAAGCTTGTACGCTAGAGCGTGGAGTTTCGACGAGCGCATGCCGCCCTGACGGTTGATATAAGCCACTGCCGTGGTATTGTCGCACCGTACTAGAACGTGATGTCCCTGCAGGCGAGGCAGAAAATGATTTAGAGCTTTCCAGATGGTCAGGAGCTCTAAATAATTTATGTGCGCTGAACGTAGTCTGCTCGGCCACAGACCGTTCACCGTTCTGCCTTCCTGGGTGGCTCCCCAGCCTGTTAAGGACGCATCTGTCGCCACAACTTTCCGCATCGTAACCGTCCCGAGGGGGGTTCCCCGTGCGTAAAAGCCCTCGCTCTCCCAATGACGCAGGGCCGCCGAGCAGGCGCGCGTCACCGTAACTGAGCGGCAGAGATCGTGAATCGGGCTGAAATGCAGTGACAAAACCCATTTCGTGAACGCTCTCATTCTCAGTAGACCCAATGGCACAACCTGGATAGATGATGCCATGAGACCCTGCAGCCTGAGGCATGTACGGTATTGTACTCTCGCCCCTTCTCTGAAACGAGACAGACAGTCCATCAGAGAGCGAACGCGCTCTTGAGAGAGACGCGCTCGCATGGAGACCGAACTCAATTCCAAGCCCAGGAAAATGACATTCTGACTGGGAGTCAGATTGCTCTTTCTCATATTCACATTGAAACCGAGGGATGTGATGTGCGCGAGTACCCGGGTGGTGTCCCGCGACACACTCTCCTTCGATTCGGCTATGATGAGCCAATCGTCTATGTACGTCAGAATTCTCAGCCCTGATAGTCTCAGGGGCGTCAAACCCGCTTCCGCACATAAACAAAACGTTCGGGGACTCAAACTGAGCCCGAACGGCAGAACTGTAAATTCGTAACATGTGCCTTGGTAGGCGAAACGAAGATACTTCCTGTGTGGGGGGTAGATGCTTATGTGAAAGAAAGCGTCTCTCAGATCGACTGATGTGAACCAGTCGTTCTGCTTTATGGCACGGGCGAGAGAGCCTTGTGTCAACATTCTGAAATTGTATTTCCTCAAGTGCTTGTTCAACACTCGCAGATCCAAAATGGGGCGGGGTGGGCCGCATTTCTTTGGAACAAGAAAATACCGGGAATAAAAACCCTGGTTTATCAGATTGGGTGGTACCCTCTGAATCGCTCCCTTGCTTAGGAGAGAGGAGATTTCCTCTTTCAGAATGTGTGCGGCGTTTTCCTCTGTGTGAGAAGAAAGAACACCGTTGAAATGTGGAGGTCTCATTGCAAACTGCAGCCTGTAACCCTTGGTTACGGTACGCAACACCCACTCGGGAGCTGAAATGGCCTGCCAAGCCGCTTCGTGGCTCGCGAGCGCCCCCGCTCGGGCTGGAGCGGAGCTGTGAGCGTCCAGCTGGTTTGTCAATGATGCAATGCCGCCATCCAGTGGGCACACTGGGGGCGGCATGCATGGATTCGGAGGAATTTCCTCTTTCTGCAATGAGATGGGATCTCTCTGCAGAGAGGGGATTTCCCTCCGAAACGAATTTATGTGATTCGTGTTTTTTTGAATTGTGTGTGTTTTGTGCTGGACATGCACTTGGGCCGAAGCCTTTATTGAAACCGTGAGGGGAACAGAGGGCGAGTGGTGCTTTGGTGCCACTACACATGAACGTAACCTCACAGAGTGCCCCCTGAACGTGGGGGGAAAACACACACTTGCACCTGCGAACTGGGCAGTCTCGCGGCGCGGTGAGCCGAGGGCACCCCTGGGTCTTTTCGACGGGGGTCCTGAACAAAGGGGGGAGTCCGACGGGTTTGTGACCCGCGACGGCAGACTCGAAGCCCCCATCGGTAGAACGTCAGGCAGGCCGCTTGCGTTTCGAGTCGGTAGAAGTGGGGTTAGCCTGTCTCCCGGCCGCGGCCGCGGGGGGATTAGACTTTCCCCAGCGCTTGGCCGGCCCTGGGGCTTGCTGCCGTGGTGGAGGGATGCTGCGGGGTTTTTCCTTGCCCTGAGCAAACTGTCGACCTATGGCAGGTGGGTTAGGCACACGCGCAGGGGGCACCTGGCGTGGGGCAGCCTTCCTGGGAAGGCACAGCTTAAACGCCTCATCTTCTTTCTTCTTATCGTCGCACCGTTGTTGCATCAGTGCGACGGCGGGACCGAAGAGAGCCCGGCCGGGCTCCACCGGCGCGCCTGCGATGCGCCGCTTCTCGCTGTCTGGGAGTCCTGACAGATTGAGCCACAGCGCGCGCTCTCCCACTACGGAAAGCGCCATGGAGCGCCCGCAAGCTTGGACGGCCTGCCGGGCGTTACGGAGAACGAGGTCGTTCACCGTGAGGATTTCCTTCCAGAGGGTATCCGAAGGATTTCCTTTCACCAGCTGCTGTCCTAGTTCCTCGAGAATCTCCGCCTGGTAGGCGGAGAGGAGGGAAGAAATGTTCAGCGCCCTGACAGCCACGGCCGATGATTTATACGTGGCTTGGTGAATGGAAGCAGCAAACCGGTCCATCTTGTTTGGCAGGACCGGCTTAGGCGGGGCGAGTAGCCCACCCTGAGCGGGGTTGAGGTGTCTGGCGATGGACGGCTCGACAGCGGGGGGGTCGCCCATACCGTGAGCCGCCATATCCTTAGCCTCGAGTCCCAAGAGACCGTGTCTGAAGTCGAGCGGGTCGCTCCAGTACGTTCTCATGTGCTTAGCGCACGCCGGGAGGATGGGGAAGAGTTGTTTCCTCGGGCCGGGAGGGGGTCCCAGCACTTTCCCATCATAAATGTCCCTCTCCTGGTCGGTGACGTTCTGGGGAGTTGGCCACTCAACGTTGAGACGAGCGGCCGCTCGCTCACACACTTCCAGGAGAACGGCTTGTGGTAAAGCCGTGTGGGCCGTGCTAGCCTGGGGAACACCGGAGGGCGGGATGGCCTCCTCGTCCTCGGAGACCCCAAGGATAGCCGCATCATCCTCCTCGCCAGAACCGGCCGGTTCGTGGACGAGAGTGAGGCCGCCCTCGAAGATGTCCTCTTCGGGGAAGGCGGAATTGGGCTGGTCAGCCCAAACAAACTGAGTCGCGCCCCGGGAGGCCCCCGGTAGCGCGTCATCACCGTGTCCTCCGTCCGAGTCCGAAGTTAGGGAGAGCTCGGTGCACTGTGTCACAGCTACCTTGAAACGGCGCTTCAGCAGCTTCCTCGGCAGCCTTAGACAAAGGCTGCAATTCTCAGGATTCTCCAAGGCTTCGCGAGCATGCCTCGGACCCAAGCAAACCACGCACAGCTGGTGAGGGTCCTTCGCGGCAATAAGGGCTCCACACGCGGCCGGGCAGGCCCGTGATAGGGAGTCCCCCGACGAGGCGGCAGGCTTGGACAGCGACATATCCGCAAAAAGCTGGAGAAATCCGTGGCGGGCAGCCGTTATTGGAGGAAAACGGAGATAGAGAGCGCGGGCGGCTCCGAATGCAACGCAGCAACAGATGAAAACACGACTGTCACGTCCGGCGGAGGCTGATCGAGTCGATATGTCCTCCTGCAGACACGCGGTGAGCAGTGTGCAAATTTTCACTGAGCTGAGTAATACAGAGATCGCGAGAAGCGAATGACAACTGAGGTACACGAGCGCGCATTGGGGTTATATGCCTTAGGTAAGGGGGTGTGGCCTTACCGGGCATTGGCTGCGCGCTTCTGTCTGTTAACCAGACTTGGTGCAATTGGATGCTTCTACAGAGGTCAGGTACCGGATGCCCTTCCCATAGGTGGATCTCGAAACGAGATGATGAAAGAGAACCATGATCGCACTTCTGCCGGCCAACGTTAACAAGTTGGTTTTCCCCGGGACATTCTAAAATGCTTAACGTGAAAAAAGCTTTTAAAACGCTTAAAAGGCACTTTAACGTGGCTTAATATATGTACACAGTACACACTTTATTAAGAAACCATACTATGTGCAGATAAGCAGATGAGCCCAGAATATGAACGCAATGCGTTCTTCCTATAGTAAAGCGTTTTCATATTTTAATTTAACTATTTTAGGAGATTAAGTCGTTAAACGTTTTTCACGTTACGTGTTTTAGAATGTATTTTATCCGCGCGCACAATTTGAAAAGACTCCAACGGACACAGACAGAGTGCAAGACTGGATTTGTTCTCTCGATCAGGTAGGGTAAGTGATTTCAAAACTTTTCAGCCGGTTCTAATTTGATTTTTGGATGCTGTGAACATTTTTAGCTAAAAAGACTGCCACTCCAGTTTAGCATAATTGTTTTTTCTGCAGTTAAAAAGACAAAGTAGAAAATTCTGGCTATTATCGTTATTTTAATAATTTCTTTATTTTAATTTTATTTATTGATCTGTCAGGGTTATCTAATCTAACTATTTGTGGCTTGTGTTTTGAATATGTTCCCCTGCACTTTAGGCATTTTGCACACATTTGCTCCTCATCTTGTGACTTGATTCTGATTTATTTCGTTTTGTATTTTTATTTATAAGAAAGGTATATTCTGTTCTAATTTAATTCAGTAAATGAATTGTTTCTTTTTTCGGTGCATCGATGTTGTGCTGTAGCCTACTTAGAGCCTGCTCGCACAGGTAATTTAGCCGTGTAAATCCTGTCTGCAGTGTGGCCTTTCTGGAGTTATTTATGTTATTTCTTAGTTTTATTGATCCAAAATGTTTTTATACATTTTCTTCTATATCTTTGTGTGATTTTCTGTACATTGCGGCTTTGAATTGTTAAAGCCCCGCCCCCATACACATGATTCGACTATTAGTCGACTATAGGCAAGACTTGACGATTCAACTATGAAAATCCATAGTCGGGGACACCCCTAATATATATATATATATTAGTGCTGGGCAACAATTACATTTTTTTAATCGCGATTAATCGCACGATTAATCGCATTATTACGCGCAAAATTTAATAATGAATTCTAAAGTCGTGTATTGCACACTTTTGATCTAAATGTAGGCCTACTGCTATATACACAAAAGTGCAATAACATGTGGTTTGCAAAAACTTTAAACAAATATCCTAATGTGCTTTTTACCAGCAGTATTCCCTTTACACAGTAGCAATAAAATATTTCTTGTAAATCTCAACTTAAACATTAATGTAATCAAATCAAATATTAAACCAAAGCGATTTGCCACTGCCAGGGCATTACCTTTATCTAGCTTGTTAAACAAGTTACCATCAGAGTCCTGTTTTCTTGGGTTTTTTTCTGAACAGGTATCAACAGGTATCTTTCATCAGGGAGCAGCAGAAACAGTCTGTGTTCAGTAGCAAGCTTCCCTGTTATTACTGTGCGTTCACACCAAACGCGAATAGCGTGTCAAATTCGCGTCTACCGCGTCTAGTTGGACGTTTGAACATTTTGAATCCATGCGCGCGTCCAGAGCGAAATTGACGCGCGTAAAAAGCAAAAGTTTGAAGCGAACTGGACGAATTCGCGTCCACCGCGCCGCGCTAAACGCCTAATTTGCGCCGCAGGACCTCCAGATTCGCATAAACGTGCCTTTGCAATTTGCATTGACTTAACATTGAAATCACTCGCGCCAGACGCTCTATTCGCGTTTGGTGAGAACGCACCATAGAGTGAGGTGAAGTGGTCGAGCACAAGGTGCAGCGACAAGCGGGTGCGTTCCCGTGAAACTGTCGCGGTTGTGCGCACACGCCCGCCCGCTGCCGAAGTTGAATTGTCTGGAACTTTTTGTACACGACGCGCAGCACAAATCATTGGAAGAGAGACTGATCCTCGATGTTTGTGAGTTTCCAGAATCTAAATAGTTATCAGGACATCAACAGGAGGAAATTCACATGGCAGAGCATCCCCGCTAAACTAAACGCAGGCCTATCAGGTAAAGTTATGTATAATTTTAATTCAAGTTAAAAAGGCTGCAGTTGCGCACTGAAAGCCGTTGCCATGCGGTTACTATCCATAGAGCGCTTGCCGTTCACTCGCGGAGAGCTGTCTCCCTTTGTTCACCTGAGAGAACCTGCCGAAGCCTCCCTCCACTGCTGGTTTGGGAGGGTTATTTGCTGGCTGACCAACATCCCACCCCTCCTGTGACCCATGGTTTGACTGTAGGCCTATGTGTATTCAGAGCCGGTGAGCAACGGACTTTCAAAAAAAAAAAAAAAAAAAACTGCGTTAACGTGCGATAAAAAAATTGTCGGCGTTAACTAATAAATGCGTTAAAGCGATAATAACGCGCTAACTTGCCCAGCCCTAATATATATAGGCTATATATATATATTTTTTTTTTTTTTTTGATTTACACTGTAAAAATTGTTTTTATTTTAAAACAAAGATACCAAGATAGTTTTTATGAGATTCACTCAATGAGAAACATTAAAGAGTTTAAAGATTAACAATACTGGCATATCAAACTGGGTCATGCTAAAATGTTATGCAGGCTAATAAACTATAATGATAAACGTCAAAGGACAGAAAGTAGCAAGTAAACAAAGTGTAGTAGCCTACATTAATATAAATGATAGAATCTCATAAATGCAAAGGGCAAAGTATTTCCTCTCTGCTTCACATTTGAGTGTGTGTTCAGCCGCTGAGCTTCATGAACTGATTACAGATTAAACTCACCTTTCACCTCTACCAAAACCAGCTTTTCAGGAACACTAGCTAGTGTACTCTCAGTCTCAGTCTCACACACACTTGATCAGTCAGATTGACACGGGCCCTTGTGTTGATCTGGCCCTCGGGTTGAGGAAACAGACCTTTCTCACGCGAGCCTGTGAATGTGGGCGGATCTACAACATTCTCCTTCCTTCATAAATACTCCCTCTCTCTCTCTCTGTGTGTGTGTGTGTGTGTCCGTCTGAGAATCTGAAGCTCACAGCGAGCACAAGGACTGCAAACATGAGTCAAACACCACCTATGAATCAAATGAAGTCCAGGATGGAGAAAGCAGCGAAGATGAAGGACGAAGACAAGCTTTATAAGCGAGAGGGAATCCTGTACTCCTCCATTCTCAGCCCACCGGAAACCATGGACAAGCTGACAGAGCTGCAGGCCAGAGAGGACGACCTCATCTTGGTCGCGTACCCTAAATGTGGTGAGTGAAACTAAAGTTTGCTTTCCTAGCCCTGTAGTGTAACTCTGGGCAAAGAATGCCAGTGGAGTCAGGTTACGTGTCAGTTATATAACTTTCTTTTGTCACGTTGCTTTAGTAAACAGACTCACATTTCTCCTTTTAAGGGGACATATTCTGCCCTTTTACAAAGTGTTGTTTTCAGGCTCGACTAGAACAGGTTTTCCTGCTTGAATGTTGATTATTTTCCCCATATTCTCTATTGTTGCGGCTCTTCTCTTCCCAGTCTGTCAGTAACGCTCTGTTTACTTCCTGTCTCTATGAAGCCCCTCCTTCTGAAAAGCACACTGTGCTCTGATTGGTCGGCTGGAGCAGTGTGTGGTGATTGGTCGAGCGCTTCGAGTGTGTAACATGTATAAAATAACATTTCCAAAAGATGATGAGGATGACAAAAAAATAAAGTTAAATGTCCAGAAAGTTACACAGTTACATTGTTCCTTGTAATATAATCGGGCGAAGACAAGGTTCCAAAGCATCCAGATATGGGGTCCAGACTTTGTAAAACTGGCCTTTTTTCCATGTCTGTTTTCTATTTGAATATATTTTAAAATGTAATTTATTCCTGTGATCAAAGCTGAATTTTCAGCATCATTACTCCAGTCTTCAGTGTCACATGATCCTTCACAAATCATTCTAATATGATGATATGATGCTCAAGAAACATTAAATAAATCAATACTTTTATTCAGAAAGGATGCATTAAATTGATCAAAAGTGACAGTAAAGACATTTATAATGTTACAAAAGATTCTATTTCAAATAAATGAAATAGAACTTTCTATTCATCAAAGAATCCTGAAAAAATAAATTTGTCCATAACTCTTTTCAACATTGATAATAATAATGAATGTTTATTTTAATTTTTATCAAATCATCATATTTCTGAAGGATCATGTGACACTGAAGACTGGAGTAATGATGCTGAAAATTCAGCTTTGATCACAGGAATAAATTACACTCAAATAAATGTAGCTTTGATGAGCAAAACAGACTTCTTTTAAAACATTAAAAATAGTTTGAATGGCAGTATATATATGAACACACATTTACTCTCTCTCGCTTCTCTCACTGAGGTAAACTCTTTCTTTCTCTCCACTAAATCTGCTTGTGATCGATCTCTGACAGGGTTTAACTGGATGGTGGCAGTCTTGCGGAAGATTGTGAACGCTTCCACTGGGAAAAATGAGAAACCTCCTGAAAGGCCTCCTCATGTTGAGTTCTTACCTCCAGATGTTCAAGAGGTCAGAAACAGCTCAAACAATCTGAACTCACATAAACATCACAGCATGTGTGATCTTACAGCTTCACTCTGTCTGACCCACAGGAACTGTCGGAAATGCCCACGCCGAGGCTTCTGGGAACTCATTTGCACCCTGACCTCATGCCCGCCTCTTTCTTCACTAAGAAAGCAAAGGTCAGAGACAACGAGTGAACTTTGAATCACATCACAGAGGTCATGTGACACTAGATACCAAAAGTGCCAAACTCACCTGAGAGTGATTTATACTGAACTCTACCGCTCACAGGTTTGAGGTCCCGTACAGTTTTTATACTTTTATTTAGAGATGAAGCAATAAAATAATCAAAATAACGAAAGTAAAGACATTTATAATGTGACAAAAGATTTCCATTTCAAATAAATGCTGTTTGTTTGAACTCTTATTCATAAAAAAAAGTTTCAGCAACTGTTTTCAAATGTTTCTTGAGCATCAAATCATCATATTAGAATGATTTGTGAAGGATCATGTGACACTGAAGACTGGAGTAATGATGCTGAAAATTCAGCTTTGATCACAGGAATAAATTACACTTTACTATATATTCACATAGAAAATGGCTATGTTAAATTGTAATAATATTTCACAATATTACTATTTTTACTATATTTTTTATCAAATAAATGCAGCCTTGGTGAGCAAAAATCGAATCGACCCCAAACTTATGAATGTTCGTGTATACACACACTCACACTCAAGGCCCATACACACCGGGACGAATATCGGCGCGCGTTATTCGCCAGCGTTTTTCAACACGTTTTTTGTGTTCACACCCAAGCGTTTTTCGCTGACGATGAGCCGAGTGAACATGCAAATTCATTCCCTGACATTAGATGGCGCTTAATGTAAAACAGAAATACAATACCACTCCATAACAGTCTATACTCTGCAATACCACTCCATAACAGTTCTCTTTTAACAAGATTTTTGTAGTCGCTGTCGCGTTTGTCATATAGTTCTTTATTCCGACACCAACGAGACCAGCAGCTCTACATTCATCTTGCCTTGCATCTTCCTCGTCTTATTTCTTCCCGGCAGTGTCTGTCTATGGGCCGTGTAGACGCTACTTGACGTATATCTTCTTCGCTGTTACGTATGTGTGCTCGGCAAGACCGTTTTGTGTTTGAGCGCCCCCAAGTTGTGTTTTACTGTAACTTCAGAAGCTCCAGACATGTGAGCAAAAGCGGCAATCTCATTGGTCGGATAGTTTTTGAACTGCGCGTCAAACCCAAAAAACGAACCCGAGGCGTTTAAAAAAAAAATTACGCTTTTACGCGTGGCGTTTTTCGCGTCGGTGTGCACACTCACATTGGCGCCCTTTGTTTAGTCACGAGGCGTTAAACGTCGGCGAATATCACGCGCGAAATTCGTCCCGGTGTGTACGGGCCTTCACACTCACACAAAGTCACACAGTCTCCACTAGTCGGTTGTCATTATATTTCACTATGCAAGTAATAACATTTGTTAGCCAATATTGAACTTTTTTTTCATAAAAATGAAAAAATTACATTTAAAAAAAACATTAAACACCACTTTTGTTGTTTTTGGGGCTAAAGATAAAGAGTCATGCAGTTCGGACTCGAGCATTGCAGCCACACACACTATTCCTCTCATCTAAATCTTTGACATGTCCTGTTTTCAGATTCTGGTGGTGTTCAGGAACCCCAAAGACACGCTCGTCTCATACTTCCATTTCATGAACAAAAACCCGGTTCTGCCCAGCGCTGAGCCGTGGGACAAGTTCTTCTCCGACTTCATGGCTGGTGAAGGTGCGAAAAACACTCAACCACAAAAGTTAAACATTATTTAATAAAAATGTTAACGTTAATGTTAACGTCTTCAGTTGCCTGGGGATCTTACTTTGATCACGCTCTCGCCTGGGAGAAACGTCTAGACGACCCAAACGTCATGATTGTGACATATGAGGATCTGAAACAGGTACTAGTTTATATCATTTATCAGTTAAACAGATATTGCTGATCATGAAGACTGATAATTGTGCACAGGATCAGTTGTGTATTAAGAAGTAAATAAGGTCAAATCTGACTTTTAAACCTGCGAAGACTGTTATCGTAACCAGTCTGAGTTTTAAAGGGGTGGTATAATGCCCTTTTCCAAGATGTAAAATAAGTCTCTGATGTCCCTAGAGTGTGTGTGTGAAGTTTTAGCTCAAAATACCCCACAGATATTTTTATATAGCATGTTAAAGTTGTCACTTTTTGAGGGTGAGCAAAAACACACAGTTTTTGTGTCTGTCCCTTTAAATGCAAATGAGCTGCTGCTCCCGGCACAGGGGGCGGAGCTTCAACAGCTTGTGTCCTTTTACCTCACACACACATGCACTGAAAATTTCGAAAACTTTTAGCCTTTTATGTTCAAACCGGAGTCGGAAAGATGGAGAGACTCAAGAAGAAGTGACAATATGTAGAAGCAACAGGACATTTCTGAATGGTTAGTTGATGAATTTATGAAGCTGATGTGTAGTTATCTTCTAGTCATTGATTAGCATATTCTGTCTTGATAATCTATAAATCGTGTTCAGGGGGCGGGTTTTATGTAAATTCTAGGGTTGGTGATGTCACTAACCTGGGGGCGGGGTTTGTGTAAATTCTAGGGTTGGTGATGTCACTAACCCGGGAGGAATGTGGTGTAGTCTCTACCAGCCGTTTGTTGTAGTCCTTAAAGGGTTAGTGCACCCAAAAATGAAAATTCTGTCAGTAATTACTCACCCTCATGTTGTTCCAACCCCGTAAGACATTCGTTCATCTTCGGAACACAAATTAAGATATTTTTTATGAAATCTGAGAGCTGGATCACTTCTCCATAGGCTTCTAAGGGACTGAAACTGGCTGGCCCAGAAAAGTTATTAAAGAGATCGTTAATATAGTCCAAGTGACTACAGTGGCTCAATCTTAAAGGTCCCATGACATGAAATTTCCACTTTCTGAGGTTTTTTAACATTAATATGAGTTCCCCTAGCTAGCCTGTATATGGTCCCCAAGTTTCTAAAATGTTTAATCTGTGTAAATCGAGCTTTTGCTATCTTTCTCTGCCTTTGAGAAAATGGAAGCTCAACCGGGCTGATCTTGAATCTCCTCCTTATGACGTCATAAGGAGAAATGTTACCTCCCCTTTCTCTGCTTTGTCCGCCCAGAGAATATTTCTCGCCCATGAGAAAATGAGCTAGGAAGTAGAACGCGCGTGCGCGATTTTAGTTTGTCCACAAGAGATATCATGGCTTTTGAGGGAGCGAAGCATAATAATTGCTCAATAATTGGATGTACAAATGAACATCGAATGGTCAATACAGAGCTGGGCTTGCTGAACGTCGGACAAGTAAGTCAACAAATTATACATAAGTGTGTTGCTTTACTGTTTATGGTTACCTAGCTTCTTACACGTAGAATGTGGCTGTCACATTAGCTATGCAACTATGCAGTTACTTGTGCTAATGTAAAGGTAGACAGCATCAAGTTACACATACTGTAACGCGAGTGTTGTACATTTCTTTGTTATTTGGATAACCGTTTTCCTGTTGGTTATATGGCGTGCGCGATATCCGCATTTCAAGATCGCAGAGCTTGATGTAATTGTAATAAGATAAATTACAGACGTTACAGATCTCTCATGAAAAGGCAACAGTAGGTTAGCTTTAGCTACATGATGATAACTGTAAACCATCCGAATAAAGTACCGTATCCAGACATAATATTTTAAACTAACCATTCGGAAACGTCCTGCTGGAGCCGCTGAGTTGCAACTTCTTCATCCGTTGCTTCTCCATCTGGATCAGATTCTGGGTCAAACTGAAATACTTGAACGACTGCGTGTCTTCGTGCCATTGCAATATATCCAACATAAACAAACATGCATGGTACCGTTGCGCAATATGGTCAAGGCCACACCCACCCTCCACCTTGCGCTGCCTTTCTCCTCCTCATTAGTATTTAAAGCTACAGATACCGAAACGGCCCGTCTGAAGGAAGCTCATTCTGGGTCTGGCTTGTAGTGGCTATAATTCTGCACCGAGGCTGAATTTTTGGAAAGAGATTTCAGATACAGTACTAAGGACCACTAAGGACTATATTAAAGCCTACAAAAAGTAGCATGTCATGGGACCTTTAAGTATATCAAGCGACGAGAATACTTTTTGGGCGCAAAAAAACCCAAAAATAACGACTTTATTCCACTATTCATTTCCTTCTCTCTGGGCCTCGAGTTGGTTCACGTAGTGTTTTAGCGCAGCGCGTCTGTGTTATATGTCACCACGTAGGCTCACTATTGGCCGACGCTGGTCATGTGTGTAATGCCTGTGACGTATAAAACAGACACGCTGCGCTAAAACACTACGTGAACCAACTCGAGGCCCAGAGAGAAGGAAATGAATAGTGGAATAAAGTCGTTATTTTTGTGTTTTTTTGCGCCCCAAAAGTATTCTCGTCGCTTGATATACTTAAGATTGAGCCACTGTAGTCACTTGGACTATATTAACGATCTCTTTAATAACTTTTCTGGGCCAGCAAGTTTCAGTCCCTTAGAAGCCTATGGAGAAGTGATCCAGCTCTCAGATTTCATAAAAAAATATCTTAATTTGTGTTCCGAAGATGAACGAAGGTCTTACGGGGTTGGAACAACATGAGGGTGAGTAATTACTGACAGAATTTTCATTTTTGGGTGAACTAACCCTTTAAAAAGCGATTCCTTTAAAAGCAAATATCTCCCTTTGCTTTGAACTTTGAGCGTCGTAACTTTGCAGATGTTGTTTATGCTCAAACAGCAACATTACACACTAACTAAAGTTAGAAAAGTCAAATCATAATCAACCACCCCTTTAAACATCTGAGACTTTTCTGCTGTTCATGCAGAACTTGCCAGAAGGAGTGAAGAAAGTTTCCGAGTTCTTCAACCTTCCACTGACGGATGAGCAGATCGGCAGCATCGCTGGAGAAACTACATTCAAAGCTATGCAGGAAAACTCCCAGAAATCTCACGGCAATTTCGGCAACATCTTCTTCAGAAAAGGTAAAAGATGGACTTCAGATCTACATAACTAACTCAGATGATTCTCCTTAAAGTCCTCGGGTACAGAGTACAAAATGTTTCCAGATAACAGCCGGATCATCTGATCTTTTGTTTGAGTTCATATCGATTATTGAGGAGAAATATAAAAAAAATTCTCAATATATATATATATGAACAGTGTCATGTGACACTGAAGACTGGTGTAATGATGCTAAATTCATCTTTGCATCATAGAAATAAATTCTAATTTAAAGTATATTAAAATAGAAAAGCATTATTTGAAATTGTAATAATATTTCACAATATTACAGTTTTTTCTGTATTTTTGATCAAATAAATGCAGGCTTGATGAGCTTTCTTTCAAAAACATTAAAAATACTAATATTTCCAAACTCAGGAATACTGTATGGATGTGTGACTTATAGCCTATCTCTAAAATATATATAATGATATTTTACCGAATTTTGACTATATTTGACTCTAATTTTGACTATTACTATTATTATATTATATATTTAGCACTTGTTTGTTTGTATTTGCTCTTACAGTTTTTCTCAGTCGCTTTGGTGCATTTCTCACATCACTATTTACATTTGCACAGCAGTTAGTTCAACCTCCACAACATTTAGTCATTTGTTCACATCATAGTAGCAGTTTCTCATTCCTTCCAACAAATTGCTAATGCTTTTGGACATGCATCAATTGCTTTCATACAACTCTCTGCTGTTTTATAACATTATCATTTGCTTATGTCATGTCAGTCAAAATTAACTATACTTGTGAATGCTGAATAGTCATTCCATATAAAACTAATAGTCCTCATTTCATTGCTTGAGTCATTACATACAAAAAAGTTGAACTAGTTGTCAAAATCTGTCAAGCAAATTTTACACATTTTTTTCAATCTTTTTTTTTCCTGAAAAAAGCAAGACCCTTTCTCTTTTTCTGACTTCAAGAGATGATATTCGCTGTGATGTAGATGAAATTATGTGGCCAGACAGAGAGGAACGTCTGGATGTGCATGAATGATTACAGTACTGTGTATGTTGTATGTTCAGTTCCAGTATGTAATGCAATATTGTTTCCAGTTGCGCACAGCTCTACCCAAAGGGAGTTTATGTTTGTTGAAAATAAGGGTGTATTTTTTTTTTTTTGCACAATGCTGTGAACAAATTAGAATTGCAAAGAGCATATGCAGTAAAAATGTGAAACATGCATATTCAGTGTCTTGTACTCAGTTACCTCACTAAATACAGTAATGTGTAACTTTACTGTATTTTTCAAATGGCTGTGCAAATAGTATATACTGCTGTCCTGAGCATTCTCAAGTAGTGTCACCAAGATCTGACTTTTTTGCCTGTCATAATGAAAACATGACAAAGCCATTTGACTATCTTGTTCACAAACAATGGTGTCAGGACTTTTCATCTTGATGACACTGACACTTTCATTGACATGAATACTTGCTTTTGAGGAATGATCTATCCATTTTGAGCAAGTGACACGCTTTTGCAGGTTATCAACTAGGTTTTGTAGTTTGTACTAATTGTTTTGAGAACTGCATTAACTGTTGTGCAAATGTAAATAGTGATGTGAGAAATGCACCAAAGCGACTGAGAAAAACTGTAAACAATTTATAAAAGGCTTTTTTTTTTACTTCCATGAAAAAGACAAGATCTGGATAGTACAGCAACTGTTATATGTTTTATTATATAAATATATATATAAAATGAGAAGTTATATGATCTGAGAAGAAGGGCTAGGGATGGGTGGAGGGATGGATGGATGGAATAACAGAGTGATAGAACGATAGAAAGAACGATAGATAGATAGATAGATAGATAGAAGATAGATTGATAGATAGATAGAAGATAGATAGATAGAAGATAGATAGAAGATAGATAGATAGAGTGATAGATAGATAGAAAGAACGATAGATAGATAGATAGATAGATAGATAGATAGATAGATAGAAGATAGATAGATAGATAGATAGATAGATAGAGTGATAGATAGATAGATAGATAGATAGATAGATAGATAGAGTGATAGATAGATAGATAGATAGATAGATAGATAGATAGATAGATAGATAGAGAAAGGATGATAGATAGATAGAGAAAGGATGATAGATAGATAGATAGAAGATAGATAGAAGATAGATAGATAGATAGAGTGATAGATAGATAGAGTGATAGATAGATAGAAAGAACGATAGATAGATAGATAGATAGATAGATAGATAGATAGATAGATAGATAGAAGATAGATTGATAGATAGATAGATAGAAGATAGATAGATAGATAGATAGATAGATAGAGTGATAGATAGATAGATAGAGTGATAGATAGATAGATAGAGAAAGGATGATAGATAGATAGAGAAAGGATGATAGATAGATAGATAGAAGATAGATAGAAGATAGATAGATAGATAGAGTGATAGATAGATAGATAGATAGAGTGATAGATAGATAGATAGATAGAGTGATAGATAGATAGAAAGAACGATAGATAGATAGATAGATAGATAGAAGATTGATAGATAGATAGATAGAAGATAGATAGATAGAAGATAGATAGAAGATAGATAGATAGATAGATAGATAGAGTGATAGATAGATAGATAGAGTGATAGATAGATAGATAGAGAAAGGATGATAGATAGATAGAGAAAGGATGATAGATAGATAGATAGAAGATAGATAGAAGATAGATAGATAGATAGAGTGATAGATAGATAGATAGATAGATAGAGTGATAGATAGATAGAAAGAACGATAGATAGATAGATAGATAGATAGAAGATAGATTGATAGATAGATAGAAGATAGATTGATAGATAGATAGAAGATAGATAGATAGATAGATAGATAGAGTGATAGATAGATAGATAGAGTGATAGATAGATAGATAGAGAAAGGACGATAGATAGATAGATAGATAGATAGATAGATAGATAGATAGATAGATAGATAGATAGATAGATAGATAATGTTTACACTTTGTTGGTTATGATGAAAGGATCGCTGTGAGATTTTGCTATCATGTAATTTGTCTTCTGTTGTGAACAGGCGAGGTGGGCGACTGGAAGAATCATTTTTCCGATGTCCAGAGTAAACAGATGGATGAGATCTTCCAAGCGAAACTAGCTGGGACAAAACTCGGAGCCAGACTGAAGTATGACCTTTACTGCCAATAAATGTGAAGAAGACGCGACGTGAACCGAAGGACGAAGGCATTCTTTCACAGGCATTCATGAGGGCAGCTGTTCATGAACATCTTTAAAGGGGTCATATGGTACATGCACTTTTACAAGCTGATTGTACTGAAATGTGTGTTGGCAGTGCCTGTACACAACCATCATAAAATGATAAAAATCCATCCAATGTTTTTTTTTTTATCTTCTTATATGTTTCCTTCCATCTCAAATCAAGCTGTTCGATATTGTGACGTCACAATATCGACGCCCCTCCCACGATGGTTGATTGACAGCAGCGTTTCAACACAGACCCGCCCTCGCGCCCTCTTGAGCGAGCTGTCAATCATAGCACCCTGGAGCACTGAGTAGAATGGTGTCTAAGTGATTGTGGTGTTCTGTTCTTGGGTGTAATAAAGAACACAGCAGTCATATTGATGATCCTAAATCCGTACAGCTGAAGACGCAGTGGCTGAGTTTGTTTTCGAAGGGAATATTCCCCACGATCAACGTCAATGCTTTCATGTTTGCGCGAATCATTTCACCAGACTGCTTTACAAACGAGGATCAGTAAAAAGCTGGTTATTTGCTAAGAAGCTGCTCCTGAAAAAAGGATCAGTACCAACTATTCGTGTTCCTGCTGCACCTCCAGAAGAACTGAAGTGAGTGTAACGTTTTATTGACCTTTATATTAATCTTTATATTAATCTTTGCAAATCGCTTGCACACTTCATGATGAATGCGGCTGTTTACACTCAGGGTACATTACGGCATGTTTTCTATGTACGACGTTATCAATATAATTCATAATCCCACGTTTATAATGAACGACGCGTTATGGTTATTGTGTTACAAACGGTGTACGCACAGAACAGAGGGGCGGGGTGAGCAAAGCTCATTATCATTTAAAGACACATGCACTTAAACGGCGTGCTGAAAACAGAGCTGTTTTTGACCAGGTAAAATGAGTGTTTTCTTACAATACTAATGAGAATTTTTAATTAAAGTATATTACAAACTTTTAATTTAGACCCTAAAGAATCATATTAGCTTGTACAAAAATGACATTATATGACCCCTTTAATGTTTTCATGTTTTGGTACATTCCATTCCTTACAATAAGCACAAACAAACTCACTCTGCCAATAAACCTCATTTTCTAACAGTTAATAAAGATGTCAACACTATTTATTCCCCTTTCAAAAATATCTATTGCAAATGTTCACCACTAGTCGGCGCAATAGTTCAATCCCACAACCCTCTGTGAGAAACACAATCAATCCAGGGAAAAATAATGCCAAATGCAGATCATAAAGTGCAACCAGCCGCATAATGGTGCAGAGTTCAGACAGCAGGATAAATATGATTATCGCCTTTAAAACGAGAGCAAAAACACTTCCCGTATTTTTTGTTGTTGATGTCAAAGGTTGTGTCCAGTCAAACAAGTTCAGGTCAATTGGTAGAATCTCATCAAATTAAACAGATATCGACTCGAACAGGATGTGTGACCTCAAAAACATCCTCAAAAACCCAAACAAGATGGAAAAAAACGACTCCAGCTACATTAAACGGTTGCAGCGAGGATCAATATTCCTGAGACCCAGATTTTTTTTTTTTTTTTTTGAATTTAGTTTTTTTTTCATGTCATCACATTGTTTAGAGCAAAAGAAACAAATGATAAAAAAAAAACATTTTTGAAAAATAAAATTTTATTCATACGTTATGCAATGTCCTCTATAGTGGACCACCAGGACTCAGTTGTTTAAAAAATAAAATGACATTGTGACGTCTCAGCCTAGGCTGTACGTACGTGTGTGTGTGGTTGGTGTGTATGTTTTTAGGTGCCGTCTGGAGGGGGCGTGGCCGACACACCTGACACTTGTTGGATGCTGAATAAATGTGATGGAGACTGCTCGGGAAGTGGGCTTTTGGTCTCCGGTCTGGAGTTAGTGGGTCTGCGCTTTTGTTGAGTGTCCTGCCCGACCTTGATTCATTTCTTTATTATGTTATGATTATGTTTGTTCTTCTTGCGTTATAATAAACGTTTTGCTAAGAATTGTTGCGTCTGGTCTCCTTTTTGTTGCAGCCTGAGAGCCGGCTGTAACAAATGGGGGCTCGTCCGTAAATTAAAGCGAATGCGTTAATCACGTGTATTATGATTTTTGTTTGATAAGTTTGAGGAAATTTTGCGGGAGACGGACGTGATAATCCAACACAACCATTCGTTCACATTTTTATGGGTAAGTGACTTTATGTGGTAAATGACAAGATGAGATTTTATTCATTCCCCTGTTAGGCTTTAGCAACGCTTAGCGTTGGTTTGTTGTTTTAGTTTGTTATTTTTGTGCAGACTCTTGGGTTGAGTACACTGCCGTGGTTTGGGAATTGGGCAATTTGCTTATTTCACTACCAGCGGTATTTTAGTGTTTAAAGGCGCTCGGCTCTGGGGAGTTGCATGAAGATTAGGTTTAAGAAGATAGTGGGGTGGTTGTAGTGAGAATGGGAACGTATGAATGAATGCTCATCTGTTTTGACCACTTTATTTATTTTTGTTGCCCATGAATTTGTGAATTAGAAATTTTGAATAAGAAAATATGGTATCAATTGAAGATTTTATTAAAGCTCCGTCGGAGGGATTATTAAATGCGCTGGCTAAAGGACAATTGTGGGCGCTTGTGGAACATTATGGCTTTGGAGATGTAGATAAACGTTTAAAAAAGAATGAGTTAAAAACGGTTTTGAAGGCCAGGTTGAGTGAGAGAAACGTTTTGTCCATTTCGGATGTTGTAAAGATTACAGGGGAGACGAAGGAATCAGTGGACCTTTTTTCAGGTTTATCTTTTGATCAGAAAAAGGAGATCCTTGAGATGCAGCAAATGCATAGTCGAGAGATGGCTAAAGTAGTTAACGAACGTGAATTGGAATTGGAAAAGTTAAAAATTGACGATTCGCTTAAACGACGTGAAATAGAGTTATTGCAGCTTAAACATTCTCAACAGCTGGAATCTGAGAAGCTGTCAAGAGATTTTGAGTTACAAGTTCAACGGTATAGATTAATAGGTGAAGGTAAAATGCCATTTGAAGGTGGACCATCACAAGAAAGAGTATCGCGTGCATTTGATGTGGTAGGGAATTTAAAATTGCTTCCCAAATTTAATGAACGTGATCCCGATGTTTTCTTCTCATTGTTTGAGAGTTTTGCGGAGGAACGTAAATGGCCTATTGCTGATCGCGTGGTGATGCTTCAAAGTGTCATTACGGGTAGAGCACAAGAGGCCTATATGGCACTTACAGTAGAAGATCGAAAAGACTATGATAAGGTTAAGTCTACTATTCTGAGAGTGTATGAATTGGTTCCAGAGGCGTATCGTCAGCGTTTTAGGAATTGGAAAAGAGGGGAACGTCAAACCCATGTGGAAGTGGGGAGAGAGCTGACTGCGCATTTTGATCGGTGGTGCGCTGCCTCGAATGTGAGTACTTTTGAAGAGTTGCGAGATTTGATTCTGTTGGAGCAGTTTAGAAACATTGTTACTGACAACATTGCTACGTATATCAATGAAAATAAGCCCGGTACTGTTGCGGAAGCAGCTGTATTGGCGGATGAATTTATTTTAACTCATAGGAGTGGATTTGCTGATGTGCGTGCTGGTGGCGGTATTGGCTATAGAGAGAATTTGTCTCAGTAACGCTCACGAAAATTTGAGGCTGTGCCTCCTTTTCAGAGATCGGTTAATTTTGTGCGAGGGAAAACTGATGGTAATGTTTGCCATTATTGCTTTAACAGTGGACACTGGAAAAATGAGTGTCCAGTGTTGGCAGGAAAATTGAGATCACGAGGTAAAAAGATAAATTTTGTTCCCACATTATTGGTAGAGACATTGTCTACTTCTGGAAATCTGCCGGTATTCTCTGATTGTGTAATGGAATCAAAAACTCTAAAGACCGATTCTCATTTAAATTATGATCCATTTATTACTGACGGTTTTGTGTCTTTACCTGATGGTATTGACAAAGTGCCAATTAGGATTTTGAGAGATACTGGGTCATCAGAATCGTTCATTTTAGAGTCGATCCTACCTTTTTCTGCCGACTCAAGTGCTGAGAAAAACGTATTGATAAGGGGGATAGGGCTGCAGACGTTGTCTGTTCCTTTGCACAGAGTTCATTTGAAATCTGAGTTAGTGGAAGGAGAGGTGATCATTGGAGTGCGTCCGTCGCTACCTGTTAATGGCGTTTCTGTAACTTTGGGAAATAATTTGGCAGGGGGGCGAGTGTGGAGAGATGTTGCTCCCCCACCTGTAGTTTTGTTTACTCCACTGAAAGGGCAAACTGATGAATTGGGGTGTGATTTCCCTGAGGTGTTTGTGTCCTGTGCTGTAACGCGTTCAATGAGTCGTACCTTATCATCCGATTGTGCAGAAGTGCAAAAAGTTGAGGTACCTGGGTTAACTGTTCTTTCTCCTATTACTCGTAGTGGGTTAGTAGCTGCGCAGCGGAAAGATCCTATTTTACAACCTTTGTTTGCTGTTGTAGTGCCCCCTGAGGAGGTGGAGAGTGTGGCAAGTGGCTACTTTGTTCAGGAGGAGTTGCTGTTGAGGAAATGGAGTCATCAAAATGAGGATTCAGGCGGTGAGGCGATAATTCAAGTAGTGGTGCCTGATCAGTTTAAGGAGGTGGTATTAAGGGCTGCCCATGGTGTTGTTGCAGGCCATTTGGGAGTTAAAAAGACTTATTATCGGATTTTGCAGCAATTTTATTGGCCTCGGCTTAAAAAAGATATAGCAACATATATTAAAACTTGCCACACCTGCCAGATGGTTGGTAAACCTAATCAGGTTTTAAAACCTGTGCCGTTGTGTCCAATACCGGTAGTAAGTCAACCTTTTGAACATATACTGATTGACTGTGTTGGACCATTGCCTCCGTCTAAATCGGGTAACTCTTATTTACTTACAGTTATGTGTCAAACAACTCGTTATCCCGCGGCATATCCATTGCGCAAGATTACTACTAAAGCTGTGGTTAAAGCTTTGACTCATTTCATTTCTATTTTTGGAATACCTAGGATTGTTCAGAGCGATCGAGGGACCAATTTTATGTCCGGAATGTTTGCAGAGATTCTGAAACAGCTTGGTGTGAAACACAACCAGTCAAGTGCGTATCATCCTCAGAGTCAAGGCGCACTGGAGCGCTTCCACCAGTCTCTGAAGTCACTGTTGCGCGCGTACTGTGTGGAATTGAACCGGGATTGGGAGGATGGGCTGCCTTGGCTAATGCTCGCTGCTCGGGAGGTGACACGAGAGTTTAGGTTTTAGTCCAAACGAATTGGTGTTTGGTCACACGGTGCGGGGACCACTTGCAGTTTTGCGAGATGAATTAAAGGGCAAGGAACTGCCTAGAAAGCTGTCCGACTATGTTAGTGGGTTCCGGAGACGTTTGTTTCTTGCAGGACAGAGAGCGCGAGAACGTATTGGGAAGGCGCAATTAAAAATGAAAAGATTGTTTGATCGCCATACGGAATGTCGTGTTTTTAGTCCAGGCGATCAAGTGTTAGTGTTGTTGCCTTACCCAGGATCTCCGTTTTGTGCAAAATTTTCTGGTCCGTTTACCGTGGTACGGAGGGTTTCGGAACAGGATTATATCATTGCTACTCCTGATCGAAAGAAATCAAGCCAACTGTGTCATGCTAATTTGCTTAAACCTTATTTCTCCCGTAGCCCTGAGGTAAACATAAGCCCTGTTTCTGTTGCCATCACAGTCCTTGAGGAGTCTCATTTTGCTGGGGAAGATGTGAAGGCCCCTGGGAATAGTGAGTTGTTACCGCGTCTAGGAAATTCTGAAACACTTGGGAATTTGCTAAGTCATCTGTCGGATAGGCATAGATCAGAAGTAATGTGTTTAGTGGCTGATTTTCCTCAATTGTTTGGAGATGTGCCGTCGCGCACTCATTTGATACATCATGATGTGGACGTTGGTGGCGCGCCACCAATACGACAGCGTTTTTATCGAGTTCCTCTTGAGAAACGGAAAGTATTAGATTCTGAGGTTCAGTATATGTTGGATAATGGCATAGCCCAACATTCATTTTCTAGTTGGGCATCGCCCTGCTTGTTAGTGAAAAAATCAGATGGTACACACAGATTCTGTACTGATTATCGAAAGTTGAACAAAATAACTAAGCCTGATGCGTTTCCTCTTCCTCGTATGGAGGACTGCGTTGACCAAGTTGGTGCATCCAAGTTTGTGAGTAAGCTGGACCTCCTGAAGGGTTACTGGCAGGTGCCGTTAACAACACGTGCCCGAGAGGTAACTGCTTTTATTACACCCTCAGGGTTATACTCGTATTCCGTTATGAGTTTTGGGTTGCGAAATGCACCGGCAACCTTCCAGAGATTAATGAATCGGGTGATTCTGGGGTTGGAGGGTTGTGCTGTTTATTTGGATGACGTTATTATTTTGTTGTGTTGTTTTGTAGTGAAACTTGGAAGCAGCACCTTCAGCGTTTACGGGCATTGTTTGATCGTCTGGTTGAAGCACGTCTAACAGTCAATTTGGCGAAATGTGAATTCGCCCAGGCCACAGTGAAGTACTTGGGGAAGGAGGTGGGACAGGGCCAGGTACGTCCACTCCAAGCTAAAATGTTAACGGTTGAAGGTTTTCCTCCTCCATCGACTAAAAAAGAGCTGATGCGGTTTTTGGGACTCGTTGGCTACTATCGGAGTTTTTGCCCTAATTTTTCCACTGTCGTTTCCCCATTGACAGATATGTTGAAAGGTTCCACGAAATTTGAATGGACCTCTAGTTGTCAGAGGGCGTTTGACAATGTAAAATTGTTACTGACGACAGCCCCAGTCCTCGCGGCACCGAAGTTTGATCAGCCTTTTAAAATGCAGGTTGATGCAAGTTACGTTGGAGTGGGGGCAGTTTTGTTGCAATCAGATCGAGACGGAATGGATCACCCTGTATGTTTCTTTTCGAGAAAGTTTAATGTACATCAGAGGAATTATTCGGTGATCGAAAAAGAAGCTTTGGCCATGATCTGGGGGCTACAGTATTTTGACGTCTATGTGGGGGGAGGCGCAGAGGTGCTGGTTTACTCGGATCATAATCCTCTGACATTTCTGCATTCATTGCAAAGCCCTAATCAGCGTTTGATGCGGTGGGTTTTATTTCTACAACCGTATAATTTGAATATTCAACATATCAGAGGGGTTGATAACGTCATGGCTGATGCGTTGTCTCGTACGTTTGATGTGGCTACGTAATTGTTGATCACGATGCTGTCGACTTTTCCTTTGCTCCCTACTATATTCTTTATCACCTTAAATTGCTTTCAGGATCCGGATTGCTGGGGATGAAGATGTTGGGTAGGTGAGTTGGAAGAATTAGTGGGTCGAGTTTGTTTTCTCAATTATAGGTCAGAGGTTCTTCATGTATGTTATTTGATATCTTCAATGTTTTATGCGTTTTGATGCATTTTGATTCATTTTTTTGTTATGGATTTTGGGTTTTTCAAGGGGGGGTGTGTGACGTCTCAGCCTAGGCTGTACGTACGTGTGTGTGTGGTTGGTGTGTATGTTTTTAGGTGCCGTCTGGAGGGGGCGTGGCCGACACACCTGACACTTGTTGGATGCTGAATAAATGTGATGGAGACTGCTCGGGAAGTGGGCTTTTGGGCGTTTGGTCTCCGGTCTGGAGTTAGTGGGTCTGCGCTTTTGTTGAGTGTCCTGCCCGACCTTGATTCATTTCTTTATTATGTTATGATTATGTTTGTTCTTCTTGCGTTATAATAAACGTTTTGCTAAGAATTGTCGCGTCTGGTCTCCTTTTTGTTGCAGCCTGAGAGCCGGCTGTAACAGACATGAAATTATATGTATAGGAAAAAACAATGGTATTTTTTTTTTCAATCACCAATAAATTGTGGGGTTTCAGGATTTTTTTTTTTTACCAAAATTTGCATACAGATGATTCTCAACTATGTTATGAAAGATATAACGGAATGAATTGATGCACCATTTTACTTTATGCAATATGTGGGTAAAATGGCCATAAATTAATATTACCATTCAATGCAATGTGTCTATACACTGTATCTAATGTGCACATTAATGTGTTCTTGGAGCAACATTTAATGAAAAAAGAAGTGTAATAATTGGAGTAATAATTGGCAACATTTTAATAATAAAATCTAATATTTCATAGGAATATTGATGTATAATTTTTTCTCTTGTTGTGTCTCCCCAATTCCTGATAAACATGATGTAAGTACTGATGTCTCTACAGTGGACACATGTATGAAATCAATGCTCTGCTCTGTAACAGAAAGTCATTTTTTGATTTGAAACCCCATAACATTTTCCTGAGATGTTGGTTTATAAAATACAATTTGAAAAGTAGTCAGATTTAAATTATGATTACAATATATAATCATATTTCCTACATGTGATCACTAAATTAATGTCAGAGATTTTTAAAGACCAAGGAAGTTGTTTTCATGGTGAAACCTCCAAACATTTGGTGTCTCTGAAAAGTCCTGAATGTGCTCTTTACAGGACACCAGAGCATGTGAGCGGAGTGGAGCGGGAGCGAGCGGGGAGCGCGAGCGGGCGGATCTTGGACAGAGCGCAGAGCGGCAATTTCAAAAGGACGGAGCGTCGCACTATTTCCCGCTCCAATTCCGCTCCGCTCACGCCACGCATCAGTCAAAAAATGCGCCATGAAGAACAAAAAACATATATAGGCATAGCCGTCGCACTGGACTATAAGTCGCATTTATTTAGAAATTTGTTTCACACAAAAAAAACTAAAACAATGTTACAGATGGGACAGTTCTCCGTTACGGACGTGAGCGCTCTGACAGCGGCACTAAAAGACTGCTTTAAAACTTTCACTGAGACCTCAAACAGAAAGCACAAAGCCTGTCTTTAAATTTAATTTCGTTTTGTATTAATTGTATCTTAATTTTGATCAGTGTTTCATCAACCAATTTTCTGGATTTAATAAATAAGTAAATATATTAGATAATCACGACACGAAGGCGCCGGCGGGTGAACCTGGAGTTTGTCTCATAAATGAACCGAAACTCAGCGTATAGCCTACTTGCCTGACAGACCTGAGACATATATATAAAGCCTGAAATGTCTACTTTTAAACAGAACAATTCAAAACGAAAGAAAACAGACTGCTCTCTTGAATCCGTATGAAATGTGCATTTCTCTCTGGGGCGTTCAATACTGCGAAGATCGCGAGTCAGCATCTTTCCAGCCACAGACATAAAAAAAAATGGTTTATTAGTAAACAATTAAAATGTCTCCTGCTATATTTTACATATTATACATAATCATTAATTTTGCCGGTTCGTTGTGACAGCTTTTAGGTGCGTTATTGGCAGCGCCACCCTTATGTTATGAACGCATCAGCACCGAAAACATGGAGATTTTTTTTCTTTTGGGGGCATTTTGTTTGTGTTCAGACTTTCAGTTGTCTTTAGGCGCGATGTTAGAGGACGCTGCTAATAAAGTTGCTAGTATGGCCTACACATATTGGATTCACGTTTATTATTATAGGCTATTTAAAAAAAATACCCCATTTTTTATGCCGTGCGTATCATTTTATTTTGTTGTATTTATCCGCCACACCTTGGCCGGTCCGTGAAAATATTGTCTGATATTAAACCGGTCCGTGACGCAAAAAAGGTTGGGGACCGCTACAAGTGATATAGCCTACATGTAGATTTTTTTCCTTTTTTGGAGCGAGCGGGGGGCGATTTGAGTGGAGCGCGAAGCAAACTGCGTTGAGCGCTGAGCGAAAATGAGCGGAGCGGCCTGATGTAGCTTTGAGCGGGGGAGCGGAGGGGTGAACAGTTCCGGGAGCGATGAGCGGAGATTCTCACCGCTCCACTCCGCTCATATGCTCTGCAGGACACCCAGGTGTGACATGTGACATGATGTCAGAGAAATTCACTAAGATCATTCACTAGGATATGGTTGTTTTGCAGTTTTTAAAGGGGTCATGACATTAATATGTTCTTTGAGGTTCACTAATAATGTTAATTACGTTTTTTTGTGCAAAAAACCGAATGTATTGAAAATGAAAAATGATTATTTTCAACCTTCATTCTGAGCCTGTGTCTGAAATGTTCAGTTTTTAAGGCGCGGCTCCTTTAAGGCGTGTCAGTAAATGGCCACTGTTGTGATTGGCTAATGTCATTGCATACGAAACCGTATCAAAGCCCAATTGCTATTGCACGCGAGTAAGTGCTTATATTTGCTTCTGACTCGACGCTCACATCCACTGTAAGCTGGCTGTTCATTGGATGATAGAAGGAGACTACAGAGGGTCACCAGAACCGCGGAGAGGGTGATTGGCTGTCTACTCCCGTCCCTGGACTCCATCGCCAGTTCCAGATGTCTCACCAAAGCCAGGTCAATCATAAAAGACCATCTTCACCCCGACCATCACCTGTTCACTATGTTGCCCTCAGGGAGGAGGTTCAGATCCCTCAAAAGCAAGACCAACAGGCTGAGAAATTGTTTCTTCCCCTGGGCAGTCAGAACTTTAAATGAAGCAGACCACTGACTGACTTTGCACTCTTACAGTCGTTCTGTTGTGTGTCTGCACGCGTGTGTCAATGTTTTTTTTAACAATGATGCTGCTACTGTTGTCTACTTAATTTTCTTTTTATTTATTAATCTTTTTATATGCTTTTATCGTAGATGGTTATATTGCACCTGGGTGGCCCTGTTTGCAAATTTCGTTGGGCAGGAGACTGTCCAACGACAATAAAACTCTTGAATCTTGAATCTCTTGAATCAAATGTCATCCGTTAAGCGACTGAACACCAGTGGGCGGGGTGATGATGTGTAACTATTGGCCGATGTCTCGCTCTGGAGGCGGGCATATGCAGATGTATTTCTCTGTGTGACGTCACAAATCCTGTCGTTTCAAAACGAGCTGTTTTTGATTAAATAGATGTTTTATTGAAAATGAGGACGACGTTTTAAACTGTGAAACTTAAAGGATGTTTTAATGGAACAAAGATCTCTTATATTTCAAAATATCAGGGCAAATTTGATTTCTCATGTTTATACCCCTTTAAACCAATTTTGTCGAAAAGGAGATATTTAAGAATCGCAGATGATTTCTGTACAAGCTTGTTTTCACCACAGAATGAAGACATAAAAAAGGTAATTGCATCTTTTTATCTCACAATTCAATTGAGAATTGCAAGACAAAAACTTGCAAAAAACTGTGAGGGAAAAAGTCATAATTGATTGGAACTTTATGACTCGCAATTGGTAGTTTATTTCTCGCATTTCTGAAAGAAAAAAGTCAAATTAGCTGGATATAAGCTTGCAATTGCAGGAAAAAAGTAAAATTTGCTGGATATAAACTTGCAATTGCAAGAAAAAGTAAAATTTGCTGGATATAAACTTGCAATTGCAAGAAAAAAAAGTAAAATTTGCTGAATTTAAACTTGCAATTGCAAGAAAAAAAGTAAAATTTGCTGGATATAAACTTGCAATTGCAAGAAAAAAAATTGCATTTTCTGGATATAAACTTGCAATTGCAAAAAAAAGTAACATTTGCTGGATATAAACTTGCAATTGCAAAAAAAAAAAAGTAAAAATTGCTGGATATAAACGTGCAATTGCAGGAAAAAAGAAAAAATTTGCTGGATATAAATTTGCAATTGCAAAAAAAAGTAAAATTTGCTGGATATAAACTTGCAATTGCAAGAAAAAAAAAGTTAAATTTTCTGGATATAAACTTGCAATTGCAAGAAAAAAGTAAAATTTGCTGGATATAAACTTGCAATTGCAAGAAAAAAAGTAAAATTTGCTGGATGTAAACTTGCAAATTGCAAGAAAAAAAGTTACATTTGCTGGATATAAACTTGCAATTGCAAGAAAAAAAGTAAAATTTGCTGGATATAAACTTGCAATTGCAAGAAAAAAAGTAAAATTTGCTGGATATAAACTTGCAATTGCAAGAAAAAAGTAAAATTTGCTGGATATAAACTTGCAATTGCAAGAAAAAAAGTTACATTTGCTGGATATAAACTTGCAATTGCAAGAAAAAAGTAAAATTTGCTGGATATAAACTTGCAATTGCAAGAAAAAAGTAAAATTTGCTGGATACAAACTTGCAATTGCAAGAAAAAGTAAAATTTGCTGGATATAAACTTGCACTTGCAAGAAAAAAAATTATATTTGCTGGATATAAACTTGCAATTGCAAGAAAAAAAAGTTACATTTTCTGGATATAAACTTGCAATTGCAAGAAAAAAAATTGCATTTTCTGGATATAAACTTGTAATTGCAAAAAAAAGTAACATTTGCTGGATATAAACTTGCAATTGCAAGAAAAAAAGTAAAATTTGCTGGATGTAAACTTGCAAATTGCAAGAAAAAAAGTTACATTTGCTGGATATAAACTTGCAATTGCAAGAAAAAAAGTAAAATTTGCTGGATATAAACTTGCAATTGCAAGAAAAAAAGTAAAATTTGCTGGATATAAACTTGCAATTGCAAGAAAAAAGTAAAATTTGCTGGATATAAACTTGCAATTGCAAGAAAAAAAGTTACATTTGCTGGATATAAACTTGCAATTGCAAGAAAAAAGTAAAATTTGCTGGATATAAACTTGCAATTGCAAGAAAAAAGTAAAATTTGCTGGATACAAACTTGCAATTGCAAGAAAAAGTAAAATTTGCTGGATATAAACTTGCACTTGCAAGAAAAAAAATTATATTTGCTGGATATAAACTTGCAATTGCAAGAAAAAAAAGTTACATTTTCTGGATATAAACTTGCAATTGCAAGAAAAAAAATTGCATTTTCTGGATATAAACTTGTAATTGCAAAAAAAAGTAACATTTGCTGGATATAAACTTGCAATTGCAAGAAAAAAAGTAACATTTGCTGGATATAAACTTGCAATTGCAAGAAAAAAAGTAAAAAATGCTGGATATAAACTTGCAAATGCAAGAAAAAAGTCAAATTAGCTGGATATAAGCTTGCAATTGCAGGAAAAAAGTAAAATTTGCTGGATATAAACTTGCAATTGCAAGAAAAAGTAAAATTTGCTGGATATAAACTTGCAATTGCAAGAAAAAAAAGTAAAATTTGCTGAATTTAAACTTGCAATTGCAAGAAAAAAAGTAAAATTTGCTGGATATAAACTTGCAATTGCAAGAAAAAAAATTGCATTTTCTGGATATAAACTTGCAATTGCAAAAAAAAGTAACATTTGCTGGATATAAACTTGCAATTGCAAAAAAAAAAAAGTAAAAATTGCTGGATATAAACGTGCAATTGCAGGAAAAAAGAAAAAATTTGCTGGATATAAACTTGCAATTGCAAAAAAAAGTAAAATTTGCTGGATATAAACTTGCAATTGCAAGAAAAAAAAAGTTAAATTTTCTGGATATAAACTTGCAATTGCAAGAAAAAAGTAAAATTTGCTGGATATAAACTTGCAATTGCAAGAAAAAAAGTAAAATTTGCTGGATGTAAACTTGCAAATTGCAAGAAAAAAAGTTACATTTGCTGGATATAAACTTGCAATTGCAAGAAAAAAAGTAAAATTTGCTGGATATAAACTTGCAATTGCAAGAAAAAAGTAAAATTTGCTGGATATAAACTTGCAATTGCAAGAAAAAAAGTTACATTTGCTGGATATAAACTTGCAATTGCAAGAAAAAAGTAAAATTTGCTGGATATAAACTTGCAATTGCAAGAAAAAAGTAAAATTTGCTGGATACAAACTTGCAATTGCAAGAAAAAGCAAAATTTGCTGGATATAAACTTGCACTTGCAAGAAAAAAAGTAATATTTGCTGGATATAAACTTGCAATTGCAAGTAAAAAAAGTTACATTTTCTGGATATAAACTTGCAATTGAAAGAAAAAAGTCAAATTTGCTGGATATAAACTTGCAATTGCAAGAAAAAAAGTCAAATTTGCTGGATATAAACTTGCAATTGCAAGAAAAAGTAAAATTTGCTGGATTTAAACTTGCAATTGCAAGAAAAAAGTAAAATTTGCTGGATATAAACTTGCAATTGCAAGAAAAAGTTACATTTGCTGGATATAAATTTGCAATTGCAAGAAAAAAAGTAAAAAATGCTGGATATAAACTTGCAATTGCAAGAAAAAAGTAAAATTTGCTGGATATAAACTTGCAATTGCAAGGAAAAAGTAAAATTTGCTGGATATAAACTTGCAATTGCAAGAAAAAGTAAAATTTGCTGGATATAAACTTGCAATTGCAAGAAAAAAAGTAAAATTTGCTGGATTTAAACTTGCAATTGCAAGAAAAAAGTAAAATTTGCTGGATATAAACTTGCAATTGCAAGAAAAAGTAAAATTTGCTGGATATAAACTTGCAATTGCAAAAAAAAGTAAAATTTGCTGGATATAAACTTGCAATTGCAAGAAAAAAGTAAAATTTGCTGGATATAAACTTGCAATTGCAAGAAAAAGTTAAATTTGCTGGATATAAACTTGCAATTGCAAGAAAAAAAGTAAAATTTGCTGGATATAAACTTGCAATTGCAAAAAAAAAAGTAAAAATTGCTGGATATAAACGTGCAATTGCAAGAAAAAAGTAAAATTTGCTGGATATAAACTTGCAATTGCAAAAAAAAGTAAAATTTGCTGGATATAAACTTGCAATTGCAAGGAAAAAAAGTTACATTTTCTGGATATAAACTTGCAATTGCAAGAAAAAAATTGCATTTTCTGGATATAAACTTCCAATTGCAAAAAAAAGTAACATTTGCTGGATATAAATTTGCAATTGCAAGAAAAAAAGTAACATTTGCTGGATATAAACTTGCAATTGCAAGAAAAAAAGTAAAATTTGCTGGATATAAACTTGCAATTGCAAGAAAAAGTAAAATTTGCTGGATATAAACTTGCAATTGCAAGAAAAAAAGTAAAATTTGCTGGATTTAAACTTGCAATTGCAAGAAAAAAGTAAAATTTGCTGGATATAAACTTGCAATTGCAAGAAAAAGTAAAATTTGCTGGATATAAACTTGCAATTGCAAAAAAAAAAAAATTTGCTGGATATAAACTTGCAATTGCAAGAAAAAGTGTTACATTTTCTGGATATAAACTTGCAATTGCAAAAAAAAAGTAAAATTTGCTGGATATAAACTTGCAATTGCAAGAAAAAAAGTAAAATTTGCTGGATATAAACTTGCAATTGCAAAAAAAAAAAGTAAAAATTGCTGGATATAAACGTGCAATTGCAAGAAAAAAGTAAAATTTGCTGGATATAAACTTGCAATTGCAAAAAAAAGTAAAATTTGCTGGATATAAACTTGCAATTGCAAGAAAAAAAGTTACATTTTCTGGATATAAACTTGCAATTGCAAGAAAAAAATTGCATTTTCTGGATATAAACTTGCAATTGCAAAAAAAAGTAACATTTGCTGGATATAAACTTGCAATTGCAAGAAAAAAAGTAACATTTGCTGGATATAAACTTGCAATTGCAAGAAAAAAAGTTAAATTTGCTGGATATAAACTTGCAATTGCAAAAAAAGAGAAAAAATTGCTGGATATAAACGTGCAATTGCAAGAAAAAAAGTAAAATTTGCTGGATATAAACTTAAAATTTGCTGGATATAAACTTGCAATTGCAAGAAAAAAAGTAAAGTTTGCTGGATATAAACTTGCAATTGCAAGAAAAAAAGTAAAGTTTGCTGGATATAAACTTGCAATTGCAAGAAAAAAAAGTACAATTTGTCTGGATATAAACTTGCAATTGCAAAAATAAGTAAAATTTGCTGGATATAAACTTGCAATTGCAAGAAAAAAAGTCAGATTTGTGAGATAAAAGAAGAAGGAGATAAAAACAATCTTTCATTGATTTCACTTCCGGTTAATTTGATCGCACTAGAAGGGCAAAGTCACGTCAGGTGCATTGCATTGTGGGAATGCAATTAATTTAGGCAAATATAGTGTGTAAGAAGTACTGTATAATCCACACTATATGCACAGTTAGTGTAATGCATATTGTAAAAAAAAAAGCAGGAGTAGTAGATACCCTTTTAAAGGCAGCCGTGCTGATGGACTCGTCAGGAGTGTCTCATCATTCCTAATGAAGTGTAATTACAGTCGTGTTGATGTGAGCAACAGATGACCCTGACATGAACAGCACATCCAGGAACTGCTACAGAGTTTTCTTGTCAAAACAAGACGATCAGTGAGGAAATGCAGAAAAGTGCTCATCCGACAGACATCAATTTAATCCAATTTCAGACTAATGTCACCAAAAACAGGAACAGGCAGGACACTATATAATATATACGATGTAAACCCAAACAGCATGTGGTCCGTTTAAGTGGCATATTAAAGTCGGCTGCTATACAACATATCGAAGGAGAAAAGCACAGCGACTCCGGCTCGATGGTTTTATAACTGCAGTAAAACAGCTGATGTGAGTTTGACTGTCAGATATGGAGCGGATGGACTTTATAGGGACTGGGATTCATAAAGTATGATGGATATGAATGTAAAAAACCACATTAACATGCATTTCTCCCAAAAGAAAACAGATCGTGTTTGAGGTCAGTAAAGATGTTCCTGAAAAAAAGCACCAATTCTGTATTTATTTGATCAAATACTTCAAAAATAAAATTTAAAATTGTGTAATATTATTACAATTTAAAATATCAGTTTTCTAAGTGAATATATAGTAAAGTGTAATTTATTCCTGTGATCAAAGCTGAATTTTCAGCATCATTACTCCAGTCTTCAGTGTCACATGATCCTTCAGAAATCATTCTAATATGATGATTTGAAGAAACATTTATGAATTATGATTATTATCAATGTTGAAAACAGCTTAATGCATCTATGGAAACTGTGATACAGTTCAGTTCTTTGATTAATAGAAAGCATTTATTTGAATAAAAAATCATTTGTAACATTATAAAAGTCTTTACTGGCATGTTTCATCACTTTAATGCGTCCTTGCTGAGTAAAAGTATACATTTTCTGACCTCAACCTTTTGAATGAAAGGAAGTGATGGAGGATATCAGAGATTATATGGCCTGATTCATCACCGCATTCTCCACGTCATACTGACTCAAACTCTTTTAATACGCAGGCTGGCTGTACAATTTGGAAATTAAACTATACACAAAGAACAATAGCTGTGTTGTGGGAAAACAAATCTCGATGTCTCGATGTCATTCATCAAACTGTCCATCGAGAGCCGAGGAAGCATCTCAGCCAATCAGACAAAGCACAAGTTCAAATGTCACACAAACTGCCCTTTATATCAGATCACAGTCGAGTCACTCGCCGTCTGTCTGTGATATGGAGGCTGACGAGCGTTTGCTGTGTCATTTGTCACAAGGTTCGGTTTAATCTAAACAAGACAAATCAAAAAAGCTCAGAGAAACAGCTAAAGATGATGGAAAACCCTCAGTTTGCTGCATGATATATCGGCCACTATATCGGTATCGGATGGTATTATGTTCTTTTTAATGTTTTCGTTATCGGCCCAATAAAAAAAGTACAGGCCAAAAGTTTGGACACATTACTATTTTTAATGTTTTTGAAAGAAGTTTCTTCTGCTCATCAAGCCTGCATTTATTTGATCAAAAATACAGTAATATTTTGAAATATTATTACAACTTAAAATAATAGTTTTCTATTTGAATATACTTTAAAAAATAATTTATTTCTGTGATGCAAAGCTGAATTTTCAGCATCATTACTCCAGTCTATCACATGATCCTTTAGAAATCATTCTAATATTCTGATTTATTATGAGTGTTGGACACAGTTCTGCTGCTTAATATATTTGATTGAATAAAAGGTTAAAAAGAACTGCATTTATTCAAAATAAAAAAAATATTTTCTAATAATATAAATCTTCTTTACCATCACTTTTTTTTTTAATCAATTTAACACATCCTTGCTGAATAAAAGTATTGATTTATTTAAAAAAAAAAGATAGAAAAAAAATGACTGACCCCAAATGACTGACCAGTAGTGGATATTGCTGTTACAAAAGATTTCTATTTTTAAAACATTTGCTTCTTTTTTTATTTATTTTTTTATTATTTTTTTATTCATCAAAGTATCCTAAAAAAGTATCACAGGTTATGAAAAAACATTAAGCAGCAGAACCGTTTCCAACTTTGATAATGAATCATCATATTAGAATGATTTCTAAAGGATCATGTGATAGACTGGAGTAATGATCCTGAAAATTCAGCTTTGCATCACAGAAATAAATGATAATTTAAAGTATAATAAATTGAAAACTAATTATTTTAAATTGTAATAATATATCATAATATTACTGTTTTTTTCTGTATTTTTGATCAAATAAATGCAGGCTTGATGAGCAGAAGAAACTTCTTTCAAAAACATTAAAAATAGTAATGTTTCCAAACTTTTGGCCTGTACTGTATACATAATTATTAATGATTAATATATCGGACACATTTTTATTTTGTCCGATATATTAATAATGAATAATAATGTTTATTTAATTTTTTTTATTGGGCCAATAATGATAACATTAAAAAGAACATAATACCGGTCGATACCGATATAGTGGCTGATATATAAAATTAAATTAAATTATTAAACCCGATAAATAATGTATTATTTCCTTCAGCTGAGACACTTCAGATGTTCAACATGATGGTTTTGAAATATGATTGGAATCACTTCAAAAAAGGAAAATACAGTAAACATGTGCAGCACAAGTGATATCGGCTACATAACATTATAATGAGAACATCATAATAATTGTGTGTTTGGGACATGGATTTTTATGGTGAGACTTTTGTTTTTGTAATCAGGCTCTCAAAAATTACATAAAAACTCAGATTTAGATTTATTGGACAATATATCGGTTATCGCATTGGCCAAAATGTTCATATCGGTGCATCCCTAACTTTCACTTTATGTGCATTTGATCATTTTCTTCATTAGGTTAATAAAGGTCAATCATGTGCTATAAAACCACACAAACGCAAAAAGGCCAAAGTCTATATTTTGTCTAAAAGCTATAATATAATAGTCATTTTACAGACCAAAAGATGAAATATATGGATCATCAATTATTCATATGCAAAATAACTTTG
>NC_138747.1:1940270-2132770 GCF_965113295.1 Leuciscus leuciscus
TATATAAGTGAAAATAATTAGGTTATTTATATATGGATATTTATATATATATGTTATATATGAGAATGATAGTTATATAATAGTAATAGTAATGAGAATTTTGTTATAAAATGTGTTTAATCGCCATGAAAATAATGCAACAATGCAAAAAAATATAAATATTGCCTTCTTTTTTTTTTCTATTGGATTTGAGGAGAAATATGACCTGGACATGTCTTTGCAGGATTCACTCTTAAATTATATTATAAATAAATATTTAAAGGTTTCATACACAGGTCAAAAATCTTATTTTTCACAATCTTGCATCACAATCGTATTTTCTTTGCGTAAAGAACAATAATTAGTATTTTGCCTGTTAATGGTTATGCAGAGCCGGCGCTCTAGATGAGGACGGCGAGGACGACTGGACGAGAGACGCGTCTCTGCAGGATCTGGAGGCGTATAAACTCCTGTATGACCTCGCTAACACCGTCCAGAGGTGCGTTACACACACAGCTCTCGTTAAACATTACAGATCCATCTCCAGAGGAAAGACTCGAGCTGTAAACGTGATGATGATGATGATGATCAAGAAGAGCTTTCCTGGGGACAAACAACTCTGAGTTTACGACGAGAAAGCATCATCTTACAATTCCAATAAAAAGTGTTTTTGTTTTCATCTGTGTTGCTTTTAGACCGTCGAGACACGCTGATGGGCTTTTCACGAGCGGATACAGCAAACTCCTCGGACAACTGTCAGCGAAAGAGTATCTGGAGTCTTTACTCGCAAAGAGAGTCAGGTAACGAGAACATAAGAACTGATGTTTCAATCCAATCTGAGCTATAATCATGCCTGAATCATAATCATAATCATACACTACACATTGACCAGAGCAGAACTGAGTGACTGGTTTTGCCTTTAGCTTTTGTCTTGCTTAGCTGCGGATATTTAATATTCAACAATGTTATTGATCTCCTGCATTGACACCATTATATGTGACCCTGGACCACAAAACCAGTCACATGGCTCAATTTTTTTAAATTGAGATGTATACATCACCTGAAAGCTGAATAAATAAGCTGTCCATTGATGTGTGGTTTGTTAGGATAGGACAATATTTGGTCGAGATACAACTATTGAACATCTGGAATCTGAGGGTGCAAAAGAATCGAAACATTGAGAAAATCTCCTTTAAAGTTGTTCATTTATGTTGGCGATTGTGCAGCATTCACTCACACACATACATGTTTTATACATTTACGGTAGGAAATTTACTAAATATCTTCATGGAACATGATCTTTACTTAATATCCTCATGATTTTTGGCATAAAAGAAAAATGGATAATTTTGACCCATACAATGTATTGTTGGATATTGCCACAGATATACCCGTGCGACTCGAGACTGGTGACGTGATCCAGGGTCACATATGATTCTTTTAGAATGATCATTTTTATCAAGCTTGTATGTTTATGGTCAGTTATTTCACTTTAATGGCATTACCTATTAATTGTCATTAAAGTGAAATTACTGAACCTAAATATACGAGCTTGATAAAAATTATCATTCTAGAAGAAAATTTCAGATGGGAAATAAGTCTTCTTATATATATATATATATAAATTAACTTTTTTACAACAAAAATGAACCTTCAGTGACGCTATTTTCTTCTAGAAACAAACTCTGTTGCATTATTTTCCTGTTATCTCTGTAAAGCTGCTTTGAAACAATCTGTAGTGTAACAAGCGCTATATTAATAAAGGTGTCTTGACTTGATAATATATGTTCATATAATAGATGATGGATGCCATGTTGTGTAGCTGATTCCCTGAAGCTGTTAATGATGAGGTGGTGTGTTCTCCTGTGTGTGTGTGTGTGTGTGTGTGTGCTGTAGTGATGAGCTGGCTCAGGATCAGACGCCTGTGAAACGCCACTCAGACGCCGTCTTCACCGATAACTACAGCCGCTACCGCAAACAGATGGCGGCCAAGAAATACCTCAACTCAGTTCTGGCCGGGAAAAGGAGGTACGACTCAAAGGGGAGGCAAGCGTCACTATTACTACTAGTGCGATAAAACAGGAGCAAACATTGGCATACACTAGAGCTGCACGTTAATCGCAATGAAAGCACACGCGATTTGGCAAAGGCTGCGATTATTTTATGCACAGTTTGTCAGTGTAGCGGCTGATCGGGAGTAAATGCTCCATCTGAACACCAGAGGGCGCTCACACACACACACACACACACACACACACACACACACACACACACCACATATCCATCTGAACAACAGAGGGCGCTCACACACACACATCAGACACACACACACACACACCACATATCCATCTGAACACCAGAGGGCGTCTAACACACACACACACCACATATCCATCTGAACACCAGAGGGCGTCTAACACACACACACACACACACACACACCACACATCCATCTGAACACCAGAGGGCGCTCACACACACACACACCACATATCCATCTGAACACCAGAGGGCGCTCACACACACACACACACACACACACACACACACACACCACATATCCATCTGAACACCAGAGGGCACTAACACACACACCACATTTCCATTTGAACACCAGAGGGTGCTAACACACATACACACACACACCACATATCCATCTGAACATCAGAGAGTGCTAACACACACACACACACCACATTTCCATTTAAACACCAGAGGGCGCTCACACACACACACGCCACACACACCACACACACCACCACACCACATATCCATCTGAACACCAGAGGGCGCTCACACACACACACGCCACACACACCACCACACCACATATCCATCTGAACACCAGAGGGCGTCTCACACACACACACACACACCACACACACACACACACACACACCACATATCCATCTGAAAATAAGAGGGCGTCTAACACACACACACACACCACATATCCACCTGAACACCAGAGGGTGCTCACACACACACACACACACCACATATCCACCTGAACACCAGAGGGTGCTCACACACACACACACCACATATCCACCTGAACACCAGAGGGCGCTCACACACACACTACGTATCCATCTGAACACCAGAGGGCGCTCACACACACACACACACACCACACACACCACATATCCATCTGAACACCAGAGGGCGCTCACACACACACCACACACCACATTTCCACCTGAACACCAGAGGGCGTCTAACACACACACGCCACATTTCCACCTGAACACCAGAGGGCGCTCACACACACACCACACACACACACCACATTTTCACCTGAACACCAGAGGGCGCTCACACACACACCACATTTTCACCTGAACACCAGAGGGCGTCTAACACACACACGCCACATTTTCACCTGAACACCACAGGGCGTCTAACACACACACACCACATATCCACCTGAACACCAGAGGGCGCTCACACACACACTACGTATCCATCTGAACACCAGAGGGCGCTCACACACACACATAGATATCATATAAAGGCTAGATGTCTTAAGGCGGAGTCACTTAAGACATCACCGGCGGCCATCTTAGGACAGGGCTCTGTGAATTAAGGTGAGTGAGCAGCACGCACACAAATCCTCTTATCTCGCTGAAATCTGGACGGATTTACAAACGGTTTGGTTTCTTACAAACGTTATTAACGTGGCTATAATTCTGAATGCTTAAACATTTTGAACATAATTATTCATATGTATGCAGTATAATAGCTACATCTCTGACGTTTATAACAAACCAAACCGTTTGAAAATCGGTAGAAAATTGAGCAAGTTATGGTTATTTAAAAGTACATGCACCATGTTATGAGTGAGCGAGCACCCTGTCTTAAGATGGCCGCTGTGTGCGGATGTCGAGCTCCATTGGCCAGCAGCGCGGACGAGACATCTAGCCTTTATATGATATCTATGCACACACACACCACACACACCACATATCCATCTGAACACCAGAGGGCGCTCACACACACACCACACACACACACCACATTTCCACCTGAACACCAGAGGGCGTCTAACACACACACGCCACATTTCCACCTGAACACCAGAGGGCGCTCACACACACACCACACACACACACCACATTTCCACCTGAACACCAGAGGGCGTCTAACACACATACACACACACACACACCACATTTCCACCTGAACACCAGAGGGCGTCTAACACACACACGCCACATTTCCACCTGAACACCAGAGGGCGCTCACACACACACCACACACACACACCACATTTTCACCTGAACACCAGAGGGCGTCTAACACACACACGCCACATTTCCACCTGAACACCAGAGGGCACTCACACACACACACACACCACATTTTCACCTGAACACCAGAGGGCGTCTAACACACACACGCCACATAATAAAATAATTATGATCACACCCTTTGCGATTTCAAAATCGCCATAAGCCAAATCAGTTTAAGTGCGATTACATGTAAACTGCGATTAATCGTGCAGCCCTAACAGACACTGAAGGAGTCACACAGACTACAAGCAAACACACACTATATTCCCATCTGAATGCATTTTGTTTTTCATTATATAAACCTTATGATCTCTTATGATCTGTGATTTAGGTGATGCACTCATGCTCAAACGCTGCCTGTGCTCTTCAACATGTAAGTGTCATACATCTGTTCATACATGCCTATTGTTTTTATTGAATTAGGAATTGAGAATCGATTTATCCCTTCTTAATCACATACAGAAGTTAGGGATGCACTGATATGAAAATTTTGGCCGATAACGATAACCGATAATTCTTTATATTTGAAAGCCGATAACCAATATATTGGCCGATAAATCCAAATCCAAATTTTTATATAATTTTTGAGAGCCTGATTACAAAATAAAAGTCTCACCATTAAAAGCCATGTCCCAAACACACAATTATAATGATGTTTTCATTATAATTGTATGTAGCCGATATGACTTGTGTTGCACTTTACTGTATTTTCCTTATTTGAAGTGATTCCCATCATATTTCAAGCAATTCAAAACCATCATATTGAACAGTGCGCATCTGAAGTGTCTCAGCTGGAGGAAATAATACATTATTTATCGACTTTAATATATCGGCCACATTTTTACTCTAGCCGATAACATTAAAAATGAACATATATCGGCCGATACCGATATGGTTGGCCGATATATCGTGCATCTCTAAACAAAGTTGTCAAATCCAATCAAATGCGGTTGTTTTCTGTAGGTGACGTGGACGGCACAGCTTCAAGACTTCGCCATCATTATATATCCAAGCTTTACACAATCTATTATGGGCTGAGATTGAATTAACGGCACTCAACACAACACAGACTGAAGCACGTCTGACTCCTGTGTCCTCGCGTGAACGACGCGTCCCGTCTGTGCTCGACTGGAGTAATGCTGTTGTGTCTGTAGAAATCTATTATGACTGCAGTCGTTCTTGATAACTGTAATCAGACCAATAAAAATGATCATGTTTGTAAAAACAGTTTTGTCTGTCTCTGTTGTTCCTTCACTCTGTGATCCACATCCACATGTTGACTTTGGCTTGCTCAGTTGGGGATATTTTGGGGATATTTAATTTAATTTGATCAATCAATAAATTCCTCTTGAAACAAACTTTGTTGTATTATTTTAATTTAATACTGTGAAGCTGCTTTGATACAATCTGTATTGTGAAAAGCGCTATACAAATAAACTTGACTTGACTTGACTTGACATTCAAAAATCCAAAAATCTCTGTTGGATGTGATTCTTTAAAGGGATACTCCACTTTTTTTGGAAATAGGCTCATTTTACAGCTCCCCCAGAGCTAAACAGTTGAGTCTTACCGTTTTCGAATCCATTCAGCCGATCTCCGGGTCTGGCGGTACCACTTTTAGCGTAGCTTAGCATAGCTTAGCATAGATTATTGAATCGGACAGGACCATTAGCATCTCTCAAAAAAAAATGACTGAAGTGTTTCGATATTTTTCCTATTTAAAACTTGACATCGTGCACTAAGACCAACGGAAAATGTAAAGTTGCGATTTTCTAGGCTGATATGGCTAGGAACTATACTCTCATTCCCGCGTAATAATCAAGAAACTTTGATATGAACTCTGATATGATGCAGCGCCTGAAAATAGTCCCCAGCTTGGTAACTTCCAACGTGACCGGGACTAAGTTTGTCTAACCTATTAGACCTATTTTCAGGCGCTGCGTCATATCATTACGCCTGCTGGACCCATGGTAACTTACGGCAGCAAAGTTTCTTGATTATTACGCAGGAATGAGAGTATAGTTCCTAGCCATATCAGCCTAGAAAATCGCAACTTTTCATTTTCCGTCGGTCTTAGTACACGATGTAACTACAGAAGAGTCAAGTTTTAAATAGGAAAAATATCGAAACTCTTCGGTAATTTTTTTGAGAGAGATGCTAATGGTCCTGTCCGATTCAATGATCTATGCTAAGCTATGCTAAAAGTGGTACCGCCAGACCCGGAGATCGGCTGAATGGATTCTAAAACGGTAAAACTCAACTGTTTAACTCTGGGGGAGCTGTAAAATGAGCCTATTTCCAAAAAAAGTGGAGTATCCCTTTAAGGGGATGTTTACACAACACCGTTTTCAACTAAAGACGGAAAACTTGTGCGTTTTGGCCGATTATTTACACCATAACGTCATTTTGGAGTCTGAAAACCCAAACTTTTGAAAACTGGTTTCAAAGTGCACGTTTTTGAAGTTATCGTCTCTGTGTAAACTATAAAAACGGTGACGTCATGTGTGTTACGTGTTTAATCTATACGCGCGTAGTGTTTCTTTACAAAGTCGTTTTCTGTGAAGTTTTGACAATGTTGTTTTCATTTTAATTTCAGTTAAAGTTTTAGTAATTGTGTGTTTTTGTCATGTTTAATAGTTAAAAAAAAAGTCTACATAGTTTTTATTTTATTCAGTCAAAGTTTTTAATATTTTATTTCAGTTAACGTTTATTTTATTTCAAGCAACAAAAAAAAATATATTTTTATTGGTTTCAGTTTTAGTTAAAGGGATAGTTCCCCCAAAAATTTAAACTCACTCTCATGTCGTTCCAAACCTGTATGAGTTTCTTCTTTTTCCTGCTGAAGAAAGAAACTCATACAGGTTTGGGACAACTTAATTTAATTAAATGAAAAAAAATGTTTTTGGCTGAACTATCCCTATGAACTATGAACTATTTGGGTGAACTATAAAAGCCCTGCTTTATACCCTAAGCTTTATGATTCAGTTATGACCGCAGTATCAGCATCTGACCAGCAGAGGGCGATAAATCCCCGGCTGTTTTTGGAAGAGCATCATTCTACACGACTACATACTAGTTTGCATCGGCTGCATAGTAGGCACATTTTCCAGTATGCATGGAACATCATATTTGCACAAACTTTTTCAAGACACTAAGTGCATCCCAATCCACGCACTTTTCGATGCCGTTTTGTAGGTTAAACAGTTTGAGCAGTGTGTGTTCCCAAAAGAAAAAGTGCACTTTAAACACCCGGATGATGCTCTTAATGAACTGAAAAAACTAAGTTGGACACACAGGAGGGGAAGAGCCGGGCCTTTCAGACAAATATCCTTATAAACTCTTATATGCGTCACATACAAAATAAGTATGTGAGTTCACAGTACCTGGATGATCTACTTGAGATCTGAAGTGTGCATATGATGGACACTACTATCCCATTAGGCCACGGGAGAGGATTTGTCAATGGCAGTGAAGTGGCGGTAGGTCACATGATCATGACATCATGTCTCAATTCGCCTACTTATACTACGAACTAAAAGTACGTACTCTTTTTGTGAAGAAAAAGTGCATACTTTAGAGTGTGTAGCAGAAGAGTAGACAAGCTGTGGGACACACTATCACGTAATAAAATAACGTCCTTAACGGTTGCTCTCTGTTGCTTAGTTACACGCGTCGAGTCACCTAAACTGACCTGTCAATCATCTTGTCAAAGATAAAATCCTCCACATTTAATTTCCTACTGTATCAGAGAGAAATGCAGAAGCACGTTGATCATATTAATGCATAATGAGGCATTTAAAAGTTAACGGCCAAACGGATCTTTAGAAAAGTTCACGTTGTTGCAGATGAAATATAACACGGATAACATTACATAAATATTTTAATCAGCTTAAATGTTTATTATCAGTCACTCAAACCCCTTTATCGCCGGTCGCGCATATCCGCCATGTTTTGTAGTTTTCTGAACACTTTTAACTTGTGTTTGTAGTTCTGAACTGAATCATCTACCAAAGCACAATGGATTGTGGGTAATATTAGCCTTTATAGTGAGCATGGATCCATATAGTAGACCATCTGGGCACTTCTGGCACAGTCTTTAACATACTAGGCTTTGGGACTGACTTATTCTAATCTCACACACTGTTCAGGATGGATAGTGTGAACATTGAGATGCAGGGATTCATACTACACACATTCATACTATAAAGAACATACTTTTTTAGAGGTTGTGAAGTAATTCATTATTAAAAATAAGTACATACTCAAGAGAGAATGTGATTTTGGACGCATCCATAGTACATACGGCACAGTTTAAGTTAAGGGGTGGGAATCTCTAAAGGCACTTCGATTACGATGAAATAATAATGCATCTTTTTTTTTTTCTATACATGATTTCTTTTCTCACTGTGTGAGACTAAAAGTGCGTAGTGTGTATAGTGCATCATTTGGGACACAACTATTAAAGAAACACCGGAGCACTTTTTCTCTTCGGTCCCCCTACAGGTTGGAAGTGGAATTGTCCATTACCGCTGTCGTAAATACTTAGCCTACTGTCACACGCACGCTGTTTGTTTATCCAGCACCGGCTTTGGAAATAACGATGTCCACAGATAAGGTAGAGTATGTTGCATGATTTTATGAAAGTATGATGTATTGCGACATCATAAAGGAAGAAAAACGAAATAATGACATTATAACGCTTGCCGTAAAGCAAGTCAGATTTGTAGTTTCATATGTCTCATTCGAACTACAGATCCGCGACCCGATCTGGCAAACTAGCATAGTGTGGTTATAGCCGATAGAGGGCCGCAAAGCGAATGCAGAAGTGCCGTTCACCCTGTTACGAGTTAATGAACCACTGATACGATTTTGGAAACATTATTTTAAGGTACAAAAGATCTTTGGTGTTGCTTTAACTGGATTTATTACACGGCTCTGTGGAATACTTGATTCTGATTGGTCACTCGCTCCATCCAGCGGTGTGTTATTCCCAGATAACAGCGTCTGAGAACAGAAACACCGGCTCATCCGGGTCACTGAAGTCAGCAGCGCTATACACTCGCTAGGAACGGTTTTCTTTCCTGGAAGTTTTGCATTTGGTGAGCTAATAAAATATTAAAACTCGGTCGAATCAATATTTTGTGTACAGTTATTTAATTATGCCATCCAGTATCATGGACTCGCTCTCTCGTTTCATTCAAACGCAGCGGCGGCCATTTTGTGACTATTGTTTTGAACACTGTTGGATTATGAGATACAAACAGGTACGATTTTAAAACAGTTTAATCTGAAATTAATATCTCTTATCTCCATAATTATTTATGTGGTGAAATTCTGTGTAAATGTACGTCTAGTTTCTTTGAACTTGCCGCTGAAACTGCTTCTCCGTGGAAGCTTTATTGTGTTTAAAGACCTAATAAAATATTTCAACTCAATAGATCAGTATTTCATGACTAATTATTTACTTATGTGGAAAGTAGCCGTGTAATAAGTGGGATAATGTACATCCAGCTGGTTGTTATCTCAGAATAAACCCCCTTCAGGTGTGTGTGTGTGTGTGTGTGTGTTATCTCAGAATAAACCCCCTTCAGGTGTGTGTGTGTGTGTGTGTGTGTGTGTGTGTGTATCTCAGAATAAACCCCCTTCAGGTGTGTGTGTGTGTGTGTGTGTTATCTCAGAATAAACCCTCTTCAGGTGTGTGTGTGTGTGTGTGTGTGTGTGTGTGTGTGTGTGTGTGTGTGTGTGTGTGTGTGTGTGTGTGTGTGTGTGTGTGTGTGTGTTTGTGTGTGTGTGTGTGTGTGTGTGTGTGTGTGTTATCTCAGAATAAACCCCCTTCAGGTGTGTGTGTTATCTCAGAATAAACCCCCTTCAAGCTGATGGAAGACCCCCTCATTCCTCATCACCCTGTTTATTCTGAGATAAAACACACACACACACACACACACACACACACACACACACACCTGAACAGTGATGGGAATAACGGCGTTATAAATAACGGCGTTACTAACGGCGTTATTTTTTTCAGTAACGAGTAATCTAACTAATTACTGCTTCCTCCATTACAACGCCGTTACCGTTACTGTCAATACAAATGCGGCGTTACTTTAATTGAGCTCACTGAAGCGGTTTTCATCCGAGTAGGCTCTCTCTCAGCCATAGGAGCTGCAAAGTTTTTTTCTCAGGTGTGTGTGTGTTTATGAGGCGCGGGACTCGACAAAAGCGAGGCGAATGCCGCGAGCGTGCTCGACAGTGCACGAGAGACCGAGTGTGTCCGAGAACGCGCTCGACAGTGCGCGAGAGAGACCGAGTGTGTCCGAGAACGTGCTCGACAGTGCGCGAGAGAGACCGAGTGTGTCCGAGAACGCGCTCGACAGTGCGCGAGAGAGACCGAGTGTGTCCGAGAACGCGCTCGACAGTGCGCGACAGAGACCGAATGTGTCCGAGCATAAATACTTTATTTATAAATAAATTACACATATCAGCATTTGAATAATCTCTGTAGCATATTGGTATCATATGCAATGTTTTAATTAGTTTATATAACATAAACTACAAAATAACCTGCAGGGAACGTTCAAACATATTTGTTTGACGGTTGTGAACACGTGCGGCAAACACGACTAGAATTTGGCTAAAATAACCTCTGATGATGACGTTCTCTGTAGGTTATAAAAATAAACCCCCAAAAGATTATATTGTATTATTTATGTTGATACATTGTTCAGTATTATATTGAAAGCACTTTTTGTTAAACTTACTATTGTGAGAAAGAAAATACTTCAAGTAGGCTATACAGAATGTCTACCAGTTGTAAAGGTGTGTGAGTTTTATTTTAATTATATGCACTAGTGTATGTGTATGTATATTTTTATTAGGCTATAATTTATTTATTTTTGGTACATTTCTTAAGAAGCATCATTTATTTTTAGACTTATTTGTTGGCCAGTTGTGGTCTGTGCAATAAATATTAAAAGTTCTAAACCATCTATTGTTTTATTGTTGCACTATAGTAATGATAATATTTTAATATTTAAGTTAATAGGTGTCTCTCACATTGTCCCACAGCAACATTAAAATAGTGTAGATTAGTGTACAATGTTTTATAATAATAAGATGTTCAATTTAGTGTCAATTTCATTAATTTAACATTTCATATTGGGGGTATCCAAGAAATGTCTTATATTTAAACTTTTTAGTTTTTTTTAAGTAACGCAATAGTTACTTTCCCTGGTAATTAGTTACTTTTTTAATGATGTAATTCAGTTACTAACGCAGTTACTTTTTGTGAGAAGTAACTAGTAACTATAACTAATTACTTTTTTTAAGTAACTTGCCCAACACTGCACCTGAAGGGGGTTTATTCTGAGATAACACACACACACACACACACACACACACACACACACACACACACACACACACACACACACACACACCTGAAGGGGGTTTATTCTGAGATAACACACACACACACACACACACACACACACACACACACACACACACACACACACACACACACACACACACACACACACACACACACACACACACACACACACACACACACACACACACTGAAGGGGGTTTATTCTGAGATAACAACTGGCTGGATGTACATTATCCCTTATTTAAACAGTATATCAGCAACTTCCTCCAGTCAGCGAAAGATGAGCGCTGATAAACGTCACAGTTTCCAGTCTCTGAATCCAGTGCATGTGCTCACACTCACCCAGCGACCGCCATGACATCACATCAGGCCTTTAAGCTGTAGCTGATGCTTCGGTCAGTCTGTGCATCTCATGGGTGGACGAAAAGCAGGACATGCTCTCGGCTCACGCTGACCTTTGACCCCGCAGTGATTAGGCTACTTTAAAACACACATGCTGATGATCGTGGTCAGCTCTCACTCATGAGAGCATTCCCGCAGATAAGAAGAGCTGATGGTCTTTGAACTTCTGCTGTGCAGAACAGAGTTCAACACACACACACACACACACACACACACACACACACACACACACACACACACACACACACACACACACACACACAGCTGTCGCAGGCTGCTTTCAGTTAATACTCCGTATATTACTGTGCATTTGAAGTTTTGAGGCTGTTGATACACACTGAACAGAATATTCAGGGCATTGTTGGTAGGTTATGACTGATGCAATACCAATCATTTATCATATATTTAAGCGTTAGGGAAATATAAGCAATACAAGCAAGGGAAATACAATAACTATTTAACCAAATAGTTAAATTTATCAATGTTGACTTCGACTAGACTGGCCTAGAATACTGAATTATATCAAATGTTAAATGACAGATGAATTCATGTAATAGTAATTCTTATTATAATCACCATTAATTGCTTTGAGCACTTTGTTTTGTGTGACTAAAAATGCCACACATTTGTTATGCAAGAAAACGTTTAGTAGAAGATGATGAATGTCGAGGGGAAAAGCAATCGGAGCAATTATGGGTTTATAATTTTGGGAAATGACTGTGTTCATTATGATATTGCACAACAGAACTGACAGAACGAAAGGTTTAATTAATTTGGCCTAAATTATTAATCAATCCGACTGTTAATCACACCCTTTACGGGCGGTTAATGATTCTCTAAACTATCGGCTCGACTAACAGCATTGCATCAGAAAGCACTCGCTCAATCTTATTGATTTATTTGCTTTAAGTGAAATCCTTCCCTTTCCTCATTGTGAGGGATTGTGATGTTAATGAGCTGATCTGTAGATGTTGGAGACTTCATTATAGGCTTTCAGTAAATAAAGATTTTACTGTAGTTAATACTGTAATCAAACTGTGTGTCACAGACGGCTAATATTTGGTTTCTTTGAGAGAGTAGTGACAGAAAAAGGCATTTACACACACAAAACATTGCGTAACAGTGAAGCGCACGTCACTGAGAGCAGACGTCTGTACGCATGAACACTCGAGCTGGAAAACGTCACTGAAGTTGGTGAATGAAGTTTAAAAGATCAACACACATCTTTCGTAACAGCTCTGTTCAGTAAAGGTAAGAGCAGAGTCTTTTCTGACTGATTTTCTTTTGTAAAAGGAAGGTTAAGAACAGTTTATAATGTGCTGTCATTTCACTAACTAGTTTCCGTACTGGTTGTGTGTCATTGCAGAAATATTTAATCATGCAAAACCTGCAAAATGCAAATGTCACTTCATCATAACTCACATCATCTCAATTCAAATCATATTTAACCCTGAAATCAAAAGAAGAATCTGGTAACATTTGCTTTGAGTATTGTGAAAAGCCCAATAAAATAGGATAATTTTTTAATGAATTATATTTTGCATTTAAAATGTTTTAAAAAGACCATTTAGAACAACTGAGACTTTTTTTTATAGTGAATTACTTCATGACACATTTAAAAAAAATATATAATTCATGCAAAAAATCTTTAATGTCATGAACAATGTCAAAATGCAAAACATGAAATAACCATAAAAAAGGCTTTATTTTCTTAAAGCAAAATATTATATCTAATTTTTCTTCTGAATTTGGGGTCAAATATGACCTGGATATATTTCATGGAAGCTTGTTTCTGCCAAGGAGTAAATAATGAAAAGGTAATTGCCTTTTTATCTCACAATTCTTACTTTATTTCTCGCAATTCTGACTTTATTTCTCGCAATTCTGACTTTATAACTCACAATTCTGAGAGGAAAAAGGTCACAATTACCTTTTTAATTTTTTTATTCTGTGCCGGAAACAAACTTCCATGAATATCAAATCTGACGTGAGTAAAATATTATTTTTATTATATAAAAGGAAGGCCAGGGAAATATTCAGTAGCTGTTTTATGTGGTGATATAATATCAGCCAGGCGGACTAATCAAATAAATATGTAAACTAAATATTCTTTTATATCTCATTTTCCACCAAAACACAATATAATGGTTATATTGGCACTGAAACCCTTATTTGTCAGTAGACTCGATTACTAAGGTAATTAAGGAGGAAATCATCCATCGACACGTTGAGATCCATGAGTGTTTTCAGAGTTGTTTTTGGGATATTTACACACCGTTCCTCTTCACAATGCGGTCCTAAAGATTAGCCTGACAGTGCAGAAGAGACTGACATGCTTCCTAAACCACACACACCCTCTATTAATAGACTCCGGCTTTGTTTTGATTGGTGTATGCGTTCACGGCTTCATTGTGTTCCCGCAGAATGAGCGCAAATGATGTGTGTCAGTTCTTAGGTATGTTTCCCAGGGGTTTCTCCTATTTAGGGGAAACCAGAGGTGGGAGTTAAAGTCACACATGTGCAAGTCTCAAGCAAGTCCAAGTCAATTTTTTATAAAAGCAAGTCAAGTCACTGCTTTATGTCAAGCAAAGCAAGTCAAGTCAAGCCGTAGCTTGGGTCACAAGTCATTGGCAAGTCATACAAGCGTTTGATGATTTCACTGAATGTATATATTAAAATAAGTTAAAACTACAGAAGTTGTGGACTATGGTTTTATTTGCTTTTTTTTTTTTTTATATATGCATTTCCACATACAGCTGAGTGGTTACTACAAAAAAAAAAAAAAAAAAAAAAAAAAATTTCAAACTACATAAAATGTAACTGAAATTAGGCCAACATTAAAGCATGAAAAAATAAATATGCCTCAAACATTGCAGAAGACCATTAAAAGGTATTAAACAATTCACAATTCAAGTATAATGGTTCCTATGCCACCAAATGGCATTCTTCAAACTGGCATCCCCTTTATATAAGTTATATATATTTTTAATTATGAAGTTAAAACGTACTCGGTTACTAATGTAACCTCGGTTCTCTCTAGAAGAGGGAACGAGAACTTGCGTAAGATATCTTACACTAGGGGAAAACCTCTTTTCCTCGAGATATTGAAGCCAAAAATTATCCTTAATTTTGCAATAATGTAAAAGGCATTGCAGCAGCATGCAGACATGGGCGAGACAGCTCGTGCGCCCATTGGCTGCTCTGCGGCAACTGCACCAGCCTATCGATAGAGACTCCTCATGACGTCAGAACCAATGAGGGCGCTTCGCGCCCATTACGTCATGTCCCGCCGAAATCGGGTGGGGCCAGGGCTATAAATACGGCCCAGAGAGGCTGGTTTGGTCAGTTTTTCATCGCTGAAGCGAATCAGAACATGACGCATGCACGGCAAGATACGCAAGTACTCGTTCCCTCTTCTAGAGAGAACCGAGGTTACGTTAGTAACCGAGTACGTTCTCTTACGAGAGGTCTCTCGTACTTGCGTAAGATATCTTATGCTAGGGGAACACAATGTAAAACGCCGTGCGTGCTTGAGACATAACACTAAAGTCCCAAGGGCAGGTGCCCGGGGCTCATACAGTGCCTAATCACAAGGGACTCACAGAGAATCCGGGAAGAGGGGCTAGAATAGCATCATTCCTGTAATATTGAGCTCTGATAAGAGCATGTTATATCAAGTGTTCCACACAGCCAGGGCGAACTCAGCCTGGACTGGTAAATATGGGGGACTTACGTACTACCCACAGAAGTATATAGGTCGATCAGTGATCGACGCTCTAGCAGTTTCAGCATCCCGAGCCGATAGCATCGGGCGGGGAATACTGAAAAATTAAACCGAGAGCAACCTAGCTTGCAAAGCGGGAACCTCGAGGTTATAAAACCTTATAAATGTAGACGGGGAGGCCCAGCCTGCCGCCATACAGATATCTTGCAAGGCAATCCCACTGGACCAAGCCCACGACGAGGCCATGCCTCTTGTGGAGTGCGCTTTGACACCTATCGGGCATTGCAGGCCCTTGGATGTGTAAGCTAGCGCTATAGCATCAACTATCCATCTGGATAGACTCTGTTTTGACGCAGCTAGTCCCTTAGAACGTCCGCTGAACAAAACAAAGAGCTGCTCCGTCTGTCTGAAAACAGATGAGCGAGACACATAGGCTCTTAACGCCCTGAGCCAAAGGAAGCCTGCGTCCCCTTCCTCCTCAGATACCGGCAGGGCTGACAGGGAGATAACCTGTGCCCTAAACGGTGTGTTGAGGGATTTAGGAACATATCCGTGCTTTGGTTTGAGTATGACTCTCGAGTCATTCGGCCCAAACTCCATACACGTCGTGCTCACTGAGAGCGCTTGCAAATCCCCTATGCGCTTCACTGAAGCGAAAGCCAGAACAAACACTGTTTTGAAAGACAAGGGTTTCAGGTCTATTGACTGTATTGGCTCGAATGGGGCACCTTTCATGGCTTCCAGAACCGTGGAAAGGTCCCAAACGGGAACTGAGGGTGGTCTGGGAGGGTTTAGCCTCTTAGCTCCTCTAAGGAAGCGAATGACCAGATCGTTCCTTCCTAATGACTGGCCAAGCGGTGGTTCAGCGAACGCTGCTATGGCCGCCACATAAACTTTGAGCGTGGATGGGGTTCTGCCCTTATCCAGAAGCTCTTGTAAAAAAAAAGGAGAGAACCTCCGGCACCCCACAGCGTGAGGGTGAAGTGCCACTCGCTGTACACCAGCTAGTGAACACAGACCATTTTGAGGAATAGAGCCGCCTCGTAGATGGAGCTCTAGCCTGCGTGATCGTGTTTAACACTCCCGCTGGGAGGTTAACGGGTACCCGTTGATGGCCCACACATGTAGGGACCAAAGCTCCGGGCGAGGATGCCAGATCGAGCCGTTCGCCTGCGAGAGGAGATCCCTCCTCACCGGTATCGGCCACGGGGCGGTACTCGTCAGCTGCATCAGGACTGGAAACCAGACTTGGTTTGTCCAAAATGGGGCGACGAGTAGCACTGGGCATCCGCTCTCCCTGATTCGCTCTAACACCTGGGGTAGGAGCGTGACAGGGGGAAACGCATAGAGCGGGCAGCGGGGCCAGACGTGAGCCAGCGCATCCCTGCTCTTGGAGAAGAATTCCTGACAATGAGCGTTCTCTTGAGACGCAAATAGGTCTATTTCCGCTCTGCCAAATGTCCTCCATAGCATTTTGACTGTCTGTGGATGTAAAGACCATTCTCCTGTCGGCAGATTGTTTCTGGACAGTCTGTCTGGTCCCACATTCAGATGGCCGGGCACATGCGCTGCCCTGAACGAGCGCAGATTGTGCTGAGCCCAGACCAGGAGGCGTTACGTCAGCCTGTGAAGGATTCTGGATCTGATACCTCCTTGGTGATTTATATAAGCCACCACTGACATGTTGTCCGAACGGACCAAGACGCGCCTCAGCGCGTTGTCGACTGCCATCATTTCCAGGCAGTTTATATGCAGAAGCTTTTCCCGTTCTGACCACTGGCCGAATAACGGTCTGCCCTCGAGCAGCGCTCCCCATCCCGAGGTTGAGGCGTCCGTAGACACCACCTTCACACTCGAGGAAGTCCCCAGGCTTACACCTGACCGGTACCAGTCGGTCACTGTCCAAGGTTTCAGAGCTGCGACGCATTTCTGATCGACCTTGAGGCGAGCGAGACCGGAGGTCCAAGCTCTGCGCGGCGCACGCTTTCAACCAATACTGCAGCGGGCGCATGCAAAGCAGACCCAGCTGAAGGATGCTGAAGCCATGAGACCCAGCATCCTTTGAAACTTTTTGAGCGGGACTAAAGCGCCGTGGCGAAAAATCTCTGTCATGCGCTGAATACTTAGTCTGCGCTGCGGCGACAGCTGTGCTGTCATAGACAGCGAGTCCAGATCTGTGCCCAGAAAAGATATTTTCTGACTGGGAGACAGTGAACTCTTTGCCCAATTGACTGTGAGACCTAAATTCTCGAGGTGATCGAGTAATTTGGTCCTGTGTTCTATGAGCTCCGACTGTGATCGAGCTAGAACCAGCCAATCGTCCAAATAATTCAGCACTCGTATGCCTCGGAGCCTGAGGGGTGCGAGCGCTGCATCCATGCACATCGTGAATACGCGAGGTGCCAGGGATAGGCCAAATGGCAGGACTGTGTACTGATATGCCTGGCCCTCGAAGGCGAATCTCAAAAATCGCCTGTGACGTTATGCTATTTGTATTTGAAAATAAGCGTCTTTCAGATCTATCGACATGAACCAGTCCCCTTGGCAAATTTGCGAGAGGATTTTCTTGGTCGTGAGCATTCTGAACCGTCGTTTCAGAAGTGCTTTGTTTAGTCGTCTTAGATCTAAAATGGGTCTGAGACCTCCGTCTTTTTTGGGTACCAGAAAATATCTGCTGTACATGCCCCCTTCGCTCTGAGCTTGTGATAGGGGTTCTATAGCCCCTTTGCTCAGTAACTTCGCTATTTCGGCCCGAAGTAGGTGTGCTACTTCCTCTTTCACCGTAGTATCGATTCGCGCCGCTTTGCGTTGCGGGCGTCGACCGAACTGTAGCGAATAGCCTCTTTCTATAATGTCTAGCACCCACTTCGAAACCCCGGGTAGCCTTGCCCATGCGTTTGCACGAATGGCTAGGGGTTGAATGCGAAGCGCGCTCTGGTCGCTCAGCGACAGAGGGGCTTCAGTGTGCTGCAACATAAGCGTCGCGCTTATGACATTTGAGGCAGGGGGGCGCGCTGATAACAGCGGGCAGATTGCCCGCGCTCGACTCCTCTGCGGTGGTCAACCGAGAGGGGGAGGGCTGGGCGAGTCCCGTAAGACCTGTTATATCTATGTGTGAATGTGGGCGTGGGATAGCGGGCACATTTACAACACTGAGAGCATTGTCTGCCTGAGCAGAGCGAATGTATGTTGGTTTCGTTTTACAGAAACCTTGAGACATGCAGAACGTAGTGTTTGTGGGCACTGGGCAGTGGGCACATTTACCACATTTAATGCGCAATCGATCTGGGTCGATTTCATGTGCGCGAGCCCTGTGCGACGGGCTGTGTTTCTGTGTAGGAATGAGCACTGGGCATTTTGTCTACACTCATAACACCATCGGCCGTGGCCGGAACACCAGAAAATATACTCTATGGGATTTATCTGGGTAGCCGTAAAGCGGCGTTTGTGTGCAGGCAAGCGGGCTGTGTCGCCGACTTGTTTACTGCAGAATACACTGGAACAGTCGCATTTACTGGAACTGAACGAGCGAGAAGTTGCCATAGAAACAGAGAGCGTCAACATGCTGGCGTTTGTTTGCAGGTGTGCGTGTATTACAATAGACTCGTCCACTGCAATATTGACATTTTCCAGAGAAATGTGTGAGAATGGAGGTAGTGACGCACGGAAACCATAGAAACGGTGCTTGGGTGCAGGCGAGCGGGTTGTACAACGCGCTCGTTAGCTGCAAAAATACACATCTGCAGTCGCCTTTTCAGGGAACTGACAGAGCGAGCATTGACGGCAAAAAAATTTTTTTTTTTTTCGAGAAGTTGCCATAGAAACAGAGAGCGTCAACATGCTGGCGTTTGTTTGCAGGCGTGCGTGCATTACAACAGGCTCGCTCACTGCAGTATGACATTTCCAGTCGCCCGAACTTCAGAGGGGAATGAGAATTAGAATTCGGCCCGGGCGCAGCGGGACATTAACACTCTTTTCTCCTTTCGCCAGTGACGCACGGGAACCATAGAAACGGTGTTTGGGTGCAGGCGAGTGGGTTGTACAACGCGCTCGTTGGCTGCAAAATGCACATCTGCAGTCGCCTTTCAGGGAACTGACAGAGCGAAGCATTGGAGGCATAATTAATCTGCCGTTAGACCGAGATTCGAACTCCGGTCTCTCGTGTGAAAAACCAAAGATTCCGCCACTGAGCCACAGGTGGGAACACAAAGGCTTTCAGATGCACGAGCATATAAGAGCGTCAACATGTTTTCTTCGGCGTTTGCTTGCCGGCGCTGCAATATTTATATTTCCAGTCGCCTGATCAGGGAACTGAGAAATGTGTGAGAAGTTTCAGGTCAGTCCAGCCTCGGCGGGACTAAAACACTATTTTCTCCTTTCGCTGGTGATTGACGCGTGAATGGGGCGCAGAGGGAGGCAGGGTAGCTTTCTTGTACGTAAAGAAAAACTAACCCCGACCGTCCGCTTCCAGCCTCCCCTGTGAACGGCGCATTTTGCGCGGCTCGAACAGAGGGAGAGAGAAAGCTAGCCCCGTGACCGTCCGCTCCTGACATCCCCTGTGAACAGCGGTTTGCGCGGCTCGAACAGAGGGAGAGCAGGTATCATCCTCCAAGCAGGCAAGGCAAGCGGGCGCACCGGCGAGCTTTGCGGGTTGGGGGGGAAAGGGGCGTCTTGAAAAAGACGCCCGGCTCTTTTAGTGCAATGAGAGTGTGTGTCGTGGCGGCGAACACACACACATACACAAAACACAGTAGAAGAGAAAAGGATATGTACGCCGGAAAGCGTCAGCAGAAACGGCGACTGAAGGCGGCGAGATGTCGACCAGCAGCTTCAGATGCACTAATCCCGCTGGGTGCTTGACTCAGACGGCGCGGCTTCCTCTCAGGATCCAGCGATGCGAAGGCCCGCTGAAGAGATGAAAAACTGACCAAACCAGCCTCTCTGGGCCGTATTTATAGCCCTGGCCCCACCCGATTTCGGCGGGACATGACGTAATGGGCGCGAAGCGCCCTCATTGGTTCTGACGTCATGAGGAGTCTCTATCGATAGGCTGGTGCAGTTGCCGCAGAGCAGCCAATGGGCGCGCGAGCTGTCTCGCCCATGTCTGCATGCTGCTGCAATGCGTTTTACATTATTGCAAAATTAAGGATAATTTTTGGCTTCAATATCTCGAGGAAAAGAGGTTTTCCCCAAGCGTAAGATATCTTACGCAAGTACGAGAGACCTCTCGTAAGAGAACCGCCAATGGGTGCCGCCAAATCACCGTCTTAATGTACGAGTCATAGAAGAATTCATTCAACTGATTCGTTCAAAAAGGCAGATTCGTTCTGGAACTAAGCAACTATAGGCCACTGAATCACAAATACGCATAACTCTTTCTGTGGCTTGTTTGGAACTATTGTCATTGGAGAAATAGAGCAAAAACATTTGGAATATTATGTCTAAAATGTCACATCACAATATTCACTCTTTGTTTACTGAACTGTTTTATAAAATCATTATCACATTTGCAATCGCACCAATATTCTGGAAATATTTTTTTTAATATCATATGTTATAATTATAAAAATAACTCATACTAGGGCAATTTTTCCACCACATTTTGAATTTTGGGTGCATATTAATTCTGCTGGCATTTTTTTGCCCCCAACCCCCTGATAACATCTAACCCTGCTTTAAGAGAAACACAAAACACGACAAAACATGAACAGTTTTCCATGTTGTTTTTTGTCATTGGAAAGAACGACATATTTGGCTTTAAAGCATGATTTAAAAAGAAATGTGGCACATGTTATACAAAACATATGCCATCATTAATTATCATTTGAATATTGACAACATTAAGGAAAACATAATTGTGTATAAAGAGGCATGCTGTTTTGACCAATATTCTCTCTAGATTTAAAGATAGTCAAATTAACTATAACAAACAGGTTAAACAAGCCATAGCTTACTTTTAGGCGTGGTGAATGAAGTTCGACTGTTCGAGGTTGAGATGGCCGTCGTCCGATATCCCTTGCCAGTTATTATGCGTACAGCAAATCTTCTTGTATGAATATGGTCAATTTCTAGTGTTTATATCCAAAAAGAAACGATGCTGGGAGATGTTTTTGTATTTAGCGCGCGCTCACCGCGATGTATGTTTTCTCTGGGCTTGTGCAGCGTCACGCAATCACGCAGAATCTGATGACTGGCGTCAATGGTTCCGTTGCTTTCATTTTGTTCATCGATTGATGTTGCGATGATTTATATAAAAATGTATATCAAGTCATTCTCGAGTCATACAGTTCAAGTCAAGTCAAGTCTCGAGTCATTGGATCTCAAGTCAAAGTCAAGTCGAGTCATTTTCTTAATTTAGTCAAGCAAGTCTCAAGTCCTTAAATTTGCGACTCGAGTCAAGTCTTGTGACTCGAGTCCCCCATCTCAGACAAACTGACAAATCTCTTTCCTATGGGCCAGAACACTTCAATCACTTTGAGATTGCTGTGAAACATGTCACATCTTGCAGTGAAATGTATTTTATCGAGATACGTGACTTACAGATGCAGTCAGATGAGAGTCTGAAGGCTGTTGTTGGGTGGAGGACTTTAATGATTGTGGATTCAGGGGTTATAAATAGTAAAAGGGCACTAAGGACAGTCGTTTACTCGCATATCTTCATGGCTTTAAAAGTTTATTAGTGGTGTTTGCTAAGACAAAGATTACTATTACTCACTCTTGGAGTCTGTGATTTGACCAGACCTCTAATTCTAACTTGTCCTGCTTAAATATTTAAACATTTAGCAGATTCTGCAAGGTGTATGTCAATATATAGGTGAATATTGTTTATGCAAAATGTTCATTATTTTTACAAAATTAAAGGGATACTTTACCGTTTTTTCATATTAAACTATGTTATTCCCTTAACTAAGACGAGTTGATACATACCTCTCTCGTCTCAGTGCGTGCACTAAATCCCTCTGTCTTGTGGCGAAACTTTGTTAGCCCAGTTCATTTAATATGGGCCAAGCAGAAAAGCTACCAAACACCTCCACGTTTTCCCTATTTAAATACAGTTACTCGCGAAGTGTAACTCGACCTAGGACGGTGACACAAAACAAAACGTTGCGCTTTTCTAAGCGTGTAAAATGGATAACTATTTTGTATGGCGGAATACCATAGCAAGTGCTTGTAAGCACTTCGACTTGGCGCAGTAATATCTTCACTCGTGGAAAATCCTCTCACCGACCCCCGCTCCCTCTAGTGAAGATATTACTGCGCCAAGTCGAAGTGCTTACAAGCACTTGCTATGGTATTCCGCCATACAAAATAGTTATCCATTTTACACGCTTAGAAAAGCGCAACGTTTTGTTTTGTGTCACCGTCCTAGGTCGAGTTACACTTCGCGAGTAACTGTATTTAAATAGGGAAAACGTGGAGGTGTTTGGTAGCTTCTCTGCTTGGCCCATATTAAATGAACTGGGCTAACAAAGTTTCGCCGCAAGACAGAGGAATTTAGTGCACGCACTGAGACGAGAGAGGTATGTATCAACTCGTCTTAGTTAAGGGAATAACATAGTTTAATATGAAAAAACGGTGAAGTAACCCTTTAAGAGGGATTGTCTTCTAATTAAGAGGGGTCGTATGCATGTTGTTGTTTTATTTAGTGCTGTCCTGAAGGCTCCAACATTCACTGATGCATTAGGAACCAGGGGGTGAAAACTTTTTGAATTTGAAGATCAAGGTAAATTGTATTAATTTGTCTTCTGGGAAACATGCAAGTATTTTCTGTAGCTTCTGGAGGCCAGTACTAAATTAATATATATATATATATATATATATATATATATATATATATATATATATATATTTTTTTTTTTTTTTTTTTTAACAAGCCTGTTGAAAAGCTTTCCTTCTGGAGAATCAATGAATGTTTAAACGTTTTTTTTTAATAGTTGCGTACGAGTCCCTCAATTGTCCTCAGTGTGAAAAGATGGATCTCAAAATTATACACTCACTGCTGGAAAGGGTTCAAATATGCAAAATATGCTTGAAAAAACAAAGAATTATCAGGATCTGGAGGATTTTCCTGAAGAACACTGCTCAGTTTAACTGTTCAGGACAAACAAGGGACTCAAGAATAACCATCACAAAAACAAAACAAAAACAGCCGGGAACGATACACAGTATTAAGAATCAAGTGTAAGGGTGAACTCAGGTTGATTGAGACACTTTCCAAGTCATCTAACTGGCAAAAAAGTGTCCCACTCACCCTGAATTCACCCTATGTAAACCATTGAACAGGGTTTTATGTAAAATATCTTATTCAGGACAGCACTAAATAAAAAAAGAACATGCATTTTGTATGATCCCTCTTGTTTTGTCAAAGTAAATAACATTTTGCAGATTCTACAAAGTGTATGTAAACTTTTGACCAAGACTGTATATATACAGTATATGGACTTGCAACTACTAACAGACACTCAGACACACTTCTGTGAGCATGTAAGATCCGCAGCAGATCCAGGCAGGTGGAGCTGGGGAGGCGGAGGGGTTCAGAGGAACTCTAAGAGCTGCTACACAACTAGCTTACAGCAAACAATTACTGAATCACACTGTTCAAATGTTTAAAAGTTTGATGACTGAACATCCTCCAGCGTTTGAGACGTGCAGATACAGACACTTAATCTAATGCAGATCTTTACAAGAGCAGACTTTGCACACTTCTAGGAAAGAAACGACTCGTTTCATTAGATTCTTTCTCTTATTATATCTCCAAACAGGCTGATTATTAACAGTATGAGCTCAGAGAGATAATACATACATCAGCACATATAGGATCTTTACACACGGTGCCGAATGCAAAATAAAGTGTAGTGAGAATATTTGCAAAATGACTTCTTTGACATGAAAAAACCCACAACTGTTGAGCTCTGAAAGAGAATGAATAATTCATTCCTTCATTAAATTGCATTACTAAACAACCTGAAAAGACACAGATTGCATGTCAGATTGACGTCCTGAATGTCTTTAAAGCGACACCCTTTCCAATAATGCTGAAAAACACGCCTCGTTCAGGGATAGGGCCGATTAAAATATGCATTATGAGATATGAATTACAATATGAGTAATGCAACGTATCCATACTCATCTTTTTATGATAATAATTATCATAAATTATTACAAAATGACTATAATCAAAAGTATCAGAATAGTCAACTCACATTTATAGTGCTTTATACAAGACAGCTTCACGGTTATAAAGAAAAAAAACAACAACAGTATTAATGTTGCAAAGTTCTTCAGTTATGAAATGAATATAATTATTGTAAAGCAGCTTTAAAAATACAATGTTGTCGTTTAGATCCAGATCAGTGTTGATTCAATTCCAATAACAGTGTCGATGTTGCAAAGTTTCTGGATATAAAGTGTCTTAAAACCCCCATATAAGTCTCCACATATGCATTTCTGTATAATACATTAATATGGCCACTAGAGGGCTGCATAACCAAAACATGAATTCATCCTGTTGGAGATTCATACACAATTTCATCACACTTATCTGCCATCATAACTCATGAACATATTCCAGTCTGAACTGAACTCTATTCATCACTGTACACTTGCATTATGAGCTTTGCTAAAGTCAAAGATCTCCTCAGGAGAAAACAATCATATTTGGACGCCACTAGTTTAGTTAAGAGCTCCAGTCCCTCCATCTACACCTGTAACAAACTCACGCGAAGAAGACAAAATGCAGAAATAATTCGGAATATTTTTACCTTTGATTATAAATGTCGTCGATCAAGAATCTCTGAAAGTCCTCCGATCACTGATGAGTTTTCTTTGATTGATTTGAGTGAAGAGAAACAGCGATGATCATGGCGATGACAGATGGCCTCATGGGATTTGTAGTCTCATACGGAATTGTAGTTTCATAATCGTAAATATTATATTTTATCTGTAACTATATAACGGAGCATTCACGCTATGAATGCTGATTGGTCAATAGTGTTCTCGTCTAAAATATAGTCACCATAGCAGCTGAATAAATAATATTAATAATTAATTTGCATTTTAAAATCAGTTTAATAATAACGAGTGGCCCAAATTAATAATGTAATAATTGATATATGTTTAATAATTAAGTACAATATTATATTACATTATTTTTAGTATATTCTTTTGTTACTAGGCTATTATATTGTTATATTCAATGCATATACAGTATTTTCAGCTGTTTCTCTGTGGCGGCGCCGCTTGCTGTAATTTACTAGTTTTCCACGGATGGTTTTGCCAAGCTGTATCTCTGCTTGTCAGCTCTTATCTGCAAAAGCATTTCTGTGGGGAAATAATTCTTAGATTGGATTGTTTCCAGCATATATCCCTACATAACTTATGTGATGTGCTGTTGGCCAAAGCTGCTTTTCACTTGATAAAGCCCATGGATCAGGTCGTATCTCACGTTCTTCACGTTCTTCTCGCCTGTTGGAGAAGTCGTAGCCTGTATAAAGGGATTTGTATTTGAAGCCTCTATCTCTGTGATGATGTTGAATGCCTGGTACAGCAGAAGTGGAGAGGTCATGTGTGTGTGTGTGTGTGTGTGAGTGGAACCAGAGGCTCAGGACACACACGTGGGCTGTGAAACCAACACATCTCATATTAGAGAGAACCTCAGCTGAACTCATGTGGACAAAACACTCACTTCCCATATCGGCACGGTCTCGTGATTAGCTTTGCCCACTTCAGCATTTTTAAGATGCAACCCATAGGTTTCGTTCTTGAGGCCTTGTATATCCAGTGACTGACAGTTTTCATATCCAGTGTCATGCATAATCCTTTCACAATACAAGAAGTGGTGAGAAGTTGCGTCTTACGCCATTGGCACGTCGGGTTGTCGTTGGCATGTGTCACTAAAACTTGTGAAATGCATCATGAAAACTGGCAAGTGTGACGCCGGCTCTTCAATGCAGAGAGATGTAAGATATTAAACTGGATGTGTCAGAACATTCAAGCTACTCCAGAAAGAATGCATGTTCACACACTGTTAAAAAATAGTTTTATTACATAACTCTAAATATTGAGCACCATTAACCACATATTAAATTACAGGCAACGTTTATTTAGATTAATATCTGACTCTGATTACTTGCTTTTGCTCCCGTCTAACACACAGATAACAGACACACACATCTGTGGATCTTCCTCAACTGTTGTGAGTGTTGGGTTATCTTGCTCTGGCCAGTGTTACACTTATACTTATAATGACACCATGCAAAAATAAAGGTTTACAGTAACAGATGTGACTGTGTGTCTCCTAGAATGAGTTTGTGTGATCAACAACATACAGTAGCACTGGTGTTACACACAACATTCAGATGTGCCACAAACCAAACCAGTGATTATTTTTTTATTTAATTATTTAAGTCTTTAAATTAGGCTATTTATTTAAGATTACGTCAGTACAGCTGCTGAAATCTGTCTGGAAGAGTTACGACATGTTCTGCAACATCTCCACGCAATCCATCGCCACATACCACGACTTTTAGTGGTTCATAAAAACCAGATGTGCCACTAACTACAGTGTGTGTGTGTGTGTGTGCCAATGGCTTTTGTAAGATTTAGACACTTATTAGTGTTTTTGTTTTTATAAATAAATAAATATACAAATAATATTAAAAGTAGCCTACACTTTGTAACGTTTACACCTCTAGTGGTTAAAAACAAAATAGCATGCACACACACACACACACACACACACACACACACACACACACACACACACACACACACACACACACACACACACACACACACACAAGGATTGATGATGAAATGTCTCATTATTACAATTTTGTTAATTTTGAAAGAAATGTTATATAGTGTAACTTTAATATAAATATTAAATGATAAAATAATACAATAACTGTATTTACTCTTTATTTCTTCTGCAAATGTGCTCTATGCTTCATTGTTGAGAAATGTCCCACTGAATGTCAGTGGTTTAGTTGTTTTGCAGACGTGTTTCAGTTGTGTTTGTGTGTGTGTGTGTGTGTGTGTGTGTGTGTGTGTGTGTGTGTGTGTGTGTGTGTGTGTGTGTGTGTGTGTGTGTGTGTGTGTGTGTGTGTGTGTGTCTGGATGTTGCTGGTGCAAACGCTCAGATACCGGTAAGCCTCATTATCAGTATTTGCAGCCCCTCATTACATATGCATGAGGGGGGCGGAGTCAGAGGAAGCGCTAGTAAAGTCTCCTGTGTGAAGGTACTTTAGTGTGAGAGCTGCATACCAGGGTCAGTGAGTTTTTCACTTCACTTTTTTTTATTGCAATTATTTACAGTGATTGTGAAACTTTTGTTATGTATTTTTGTTCTGGTTAGTTAAGATCGAAAGTTATGAAATAACTTTTTTTGAAAGTTTTGTTTAAAATGCTTGCATGTGTTTAGTACTCTATATATTTTTGTATTTGATATAATTCTAATTATGATTATTTTACTTATATAGTGCATTGCAGAGGTTCAGTCTAAGGATGAAATATTAGTCAGATTCAATCTCAAAAGTTCAAAAAATAAAGAAAATAAGAAATTATAGGCCTAGTTTGTATAAGAAAATGAAGCTTGTTGTAATACTATTTATTTATTTGTTTGTTTTTAGTTTAGATTTAAACTTAGAAATTTTGTTTTTTAGTTTAGATTTAAACTTAGAAATAACGAAATGAAAGGTTTTTGAAAATGTTATGTTTTGTTTATATTCTTGAATGATATATGGTATCTATTCATTATTCTATGTTGTTTTTATTTAATGTAAATGTTGTTGTTATATGCTATATTATACATGTTGTAATTATGATGATACTTACAGTACATTATATTGTTATTTAGTCTCATGTTGCTCTAATGAATAGCTATTAGAAAGTGATATTTCTTTCATTGAACGCTTTCTGCACTTTTCCAGTTTCTTCAGTTTTTTGTTGTTGTGTATCTGAACATGTTCATGTTCCTTCCAGGTGCTTGAACAATAACATCCAGTGTCATTTTCCTGCATCTCACAGACATGGACCCTCAGGTGCCCAAAGACAAGTGAGTTGATCATCAGTTTTAGGCTAATGCTAATCTCGCTGTTTATGGCGCCGGTTCTTCTGATGCAAAACCCTGAGACAGATAACAAGAACATGTGGGTGATTCTAAAACAAAATGCTGAATCTGTTTAAGATTAGCACCAGATGTGCAGCGGCATGTTCTTTAACTCTTTCCCCGACGGATTTTTTGGGCGATCCGTGTTTCCAGTGTTATACTGTAGGGGGCGCTATCACACTGACTGAAAGAGTTCAGAATCTCCTGATAAAAAAAAAACACAGGAGAAGAAGAAGCAGAAACAAGCGATAGAAGCATTGCTGACACACATGTGAAATAACACGATCATCAAACATTAAACAGCATATAAATCGAAACTGCGTGACGTTACTGAATGAAATGTTGAACCCATGAAGGGTTAATGACTGAAGCTTTGAGGTGTTGATGGACTCGATCTGTGTTTAGATCATATCGCTCTGAATCTCATCCGGATGAAGACTTTTCCACAATTTCCAGAAACACCATTTTCTCAGTTTATTAATCGAAACTTACTCATATTCAAGGTTTGATCAAATAGAATGGTTAGGGGGGATTGGGGTGTATATATATATTTTTTTTATTGCATCACAATAAGTGTATTTTAGTAACTAAACTGAATTTTATTATGGTTTAGTGACAACATTTTACAATGTTTACATGGTACTATTTCTGGTAAGCTACGCTTTTTTATTATTTCAATTCAATTCAATTATTGTGATTTGATTTAATACTGACTCATTTGGATAAATATTAGGTAGGCAACACAAGATAGACATTAATTTTTCTCAAGAAAAAACAACAACTCACCTAATGCTGTAAACATACAGAGAGCCCTATCAGCTGGCAGTATTATTAAGGTTAAAAATAACTCAAATTAAATATAATGCGTTTTTTTATTATAATAACAACTTTATTTAATGATTTAAGTAAAAAATATAATAAATATGTGATATAGTACACATATTTAGCAAAATACTCTCTATAGCTCTTTTTTTCTAGCCAACTAACGTGCTATAGCCTATATTATGGTCATCAAATGGTTTTCTTGAGGTAAATGTTATGTAGCCTAAATTATGTGACATAATTGTTCTCCAGCAGTTTTATTGACCCCTTTGTTTGATTGATTGGTCGATATTATGTATGAGGAATATACATTTCGGTAAGTTGTAGCCTACTGTATCTTTCAACAGTGTTCATTCGTGTTTATTTACTATTAGCTAGTAGAGATGATCGGGTCACGTGCCGCTAGGGATCTGTCGCGTCACATTTACAAGCTCCAAAACGGTATTTATTGTTTGAATTTCGTAATAAAAGTGACATAATCTGAGAGCTGAGATTTTTTTAAATATCATAAGTAACTGCTCTGTCTATCTGTCGGTCTCCGTGTCCTCTTTGCTTCGCGATTTTTCTGTGCGTGAGAAAATGGATGTGTGGCGTGAGAGTGTGTGTGGCCATTCTGGAGTCTCACGGTGAATGCGTGAGAGTTGGCAGCTCTAAGCTCGAATACAATGTTTGGGTCACTCTTTATTTTAAGGTGTCAGTATTACAGTGTAATTATATATTTAAGTACTGAGTAATATTAAGCAACTACATGTACTCACTATAGGGTTAGGGTAGGATTAGGGTTTGGTTGAGGGTTAATTGCATGTAATTATGCATAATTTACTGTTTTTATTACTATGGTAAGTACATGTAACATATGTAAAATAAAGTGTTACTAATGTTTGTTTATTTACAAGAAAGAAAGAAAGAAACACTGGCAGGGAAAGAGTTACTCTCCTCAAAGTATCTTCATTATATTCTGTAGTCGCTACTAAACAACATTCACGTTTCAACAACAGTGATACTGAGATTCCTGCGTGTCTTGTGACAGATATAATGGCGTGTGGTGGATTTTCTTCATGCTGGGTTTGGGAACTCTTCTGCCCTGGAACTTCTTCATGACAGCCACAATGGTAACTTCGCACTTGCATCACATAATAAGCTATTTAGCGTGAGAAGAACATGTGGAGTGGTTTGGTTTTTTGCCATGTGGACGACCAGAAATGCTTACTAAGTGTTGCAATACTGCAAAAGATCCATTCCACCGAAAGGGTGACATTTCTGTTCTCAGGACATTACATGTATATTAAAAATGCATGGAAATTAACTCTGAAATATATTTTATTATTAAGCACAATGTCCTGCACATTAAGCTAACTATAAACATTAGCAATAGCATTTTCTGCATGTCCCCACTCTCTATCTCTAAACTTTACCATGAAATATAATGATTAAAATCCTTCAGAAATCCTTTTTTTTTTTTTTTTTTTTTTTTTGTGTGACTTTATATCCAATCTATGCTTTGAAATGTTTTTTTTTTGTTTGTTTTTTTATGAGAAAGAAATATTTGATCTAATATTTGAGATAAACTACACTGGCCCAAACTTGGAATGGCCCAAAAGCAACTGTACTCTCAAAACCAGACGACACATTTTCTGTTTTAACTGTGTATCCTGTAGTATTTCACCAGTCGTCTCGCAGACCCTCTGAGTGAAGCAAACTTCTCCGTCAACGCGACAGAAGAAGCTCCTCGCAGCGTCTTACAGGCCAAGTTTAATAATGTGATGACTCTGTGTGCGATGGTTCCTCTGCTGGTGTTCACCTGCCTCAACTCAGTCCTTCACCAGAGGTGACACACACTCTTCAACGCACACTCTTCAACGCACACTCTTCAACACACACTCTTCACACACACACTCTTCACACACTCTTCAACACACACTCTTCAACACACACTCTTCAGCACACACTCTTCATACACACTCTTCAACACACACTAACAGGATCACTGAATCATGGGCAGTGCAGAGCTTCAGCTTTCTAGTGTTAAAGTCAAAAGAAAGAACATAAGAAATTAGTATGCATAAAGAAAATTAAGCTTGTTTTATGACTTTATCTATCTATCTATCTATCTATCTATCTATCTATCTATCTATCTATCTATCTATCTATCTATCTATCCATCCATACGTCTATCTATATTCATCTATCATCTATCTACTTATATCCATCTATCTATCTATCTATCTATCTATCTATCTATCTATCTATCTATCTATCTATCTATCTATCTATCTATCTATCTATCTATCTATCTATCTATCTATCTATCTATCTATCTATCCATTCATCCATTCATCCAAATACATATTTTATGAGTAAATATTTGATTTTAATTTACAGTAAATAAATATTTTAATTTATTTCAATATTTTAATTTATTTCAATATCTTTGTTTGTTTCAATATTTTTTTTTATTTAAATTATTTGTTTATTGTTATTTATTTATTGTATTGTGATTTTTTTTTTTTTTATGTCAGTTAAACACAATTTACCATCAAATTCTCAGAGAAAAAGTTCTTAAAAATAGACTTGATTTTCTTTATGGAAAATATGTCAAATATAATACATGAAAATATATGTATGATTTTTTTCCTTTTTTTGTTTGTTTCTTTGAGTCATTGCCAGCCAGACATGTCCTTGATCATATCCGTGATCTCCGCCTCTAAACTGAGATTTGATCCTCCAGAATTCCTCAGAAGATCCGGATCGCAGGGAGTCTGATGGCCATTCTGCTGGTGTTTCTGCTGACCGCCATCCTGGTGAAAGTAGAGCTGGAGCCGCTGCCGTTCTTCATCGTCACCATGATCAAAATAATCTGCATCAACTGTGAGGCTCCTCAACCAGTCACACTCAAACTCAACACACTCGCAATGAAACCTGATATAGAACCTGTGAATATTCCAAAGCCTTTTTAATCTTTCACCAAAGTCTCATAACTTGCTCAACCTCTTTTTCACTGTGCAATATGTCATGGAAGCAGAATCCCAGCTAACTTGCGTAGATATGACTCTGTGAGACTATAGTTTGAATGAATTCTTTTGTTGCATGACACACATTAACATTACAGTACAGAACGGCTCTTTCAGAATATTATCCTGAACATTGTATAAGCATTCTTTCGTTTCATGTGTCATTGATCAGATAAGAGGCTCTCGGGCGTAAACGTCACATGCTTTTGATTTTCTCGGTAAAAACGACCCGAGTTTGATGCCTAACTAACATTTTTTAAATGTTACTAGTCTCAGAATGTTTCCGAGAATATTCAAAAGTAACATTCCAAAAATGGAATGTTGATCAAATGGAATGTTTCCATAGCATTCACATAACCAAGAATTTGTATTTTATTTGAAAAAATATTTTTTTTATTGTGTTTCGAATGTTCATAGAACATTAATGGGAACATTATCAAAACTTTCTAAGAGTATATTTTTGTTAGCGGGATGAGTTGTGAATGTCTTGATTGTGTAATTTGAAGGCGTGAAAAACCGCATGTCATGTTTTTGAGCTCAATGTTTCTGCCTTTAATTAATACACTGTTTAAATTAATACATTTTTAGCTAACTGTGATTTTGTATATGTACATTTCTGGAATACATAACTTAGACAGTTTCCTCTGATAACAGATCACTGTAAATTGTAATGTGGACCCGTGCATTTTCTGTAAAGCTGCTTTGAGATGATGTGTATTGTGAAACGCTATAGAAATAAACATGAATTGAATTGAATTGTTCCCAGCGTTTGGAGCCGTCCTGCAGGGAAGTCTCTTCGGGATGGCCGGTCTCCTCCCAGCTTCATACACAACACCCATCATGAGCGGACAAGGACTCGCAGGAACCTTCGCCGCGTTCTCCATGATCTGTGCCATCGCCAGTGAGTCACAGAACATCATTTCAGTCTGTAAAAACAAGCACAACTAACGCATCAAGACACTTTACAACTCAAATAACACATATATAAGCACTTAAACAAAAATACAAGCTTCATATTTTCCACAATAATCAACAGATTTTATATTTTAGGGAAACAGTAACACTTTACAATAGGGTTCATTAGTTAATGTATTAATTAACATGAACTAACAAAGAGTAATACATGTGTTACTGTATTAGTTAATCTTTGTTAAAGCTAGTTAATAAAAATACAGCATGTTAGTTCACAGTGCATTAACTAATGTTAACAAATACAACCTTTGATTTGAATAATGTATTAGTAAATGTTGAAATTAATATTAACTATGATTAATAAATGCTGAGGAAGTCTTGTTCATTCTTAGTTCATATTAACTAAGGTAGTTAACTAATGTTAACTAATGAACCTTATTGTAAAGTGTTACCAGGAAAACTAATGTGTGCCTTAAACAAAGCCATTACTATAACAGATGCATTCAACATTGTACTTTGTGATGTAAAACATGCATGTAAAGCTGGTTGTGTCCCTCAGGTGGTTCTTCTATACAGGACAGTGCGTTCGGATACTTCATCACAGCATGTGCCGTCATCGCTCTCGCAATCGCATCATATGTTGCCCTTCCTAAACTGGTAAATCTGAGCGTCTGAATGCGCTGATTTAAAGCTGGAAACGTTAACAACATGTGCGCTGTTTCTCTTCTGTAGGCGTTTTTCCAGCATTATCAGGAGAGTCAGCAGAACAATCCAGCGGAGGATGAGGAGAACAAGATGGATCTGCTGAAGAAAGGTGATGTCAACTAATCCAGATCAGATGTTGCTGCAAAACGTGTGTGAATATTATTAAAGGGGTGGTTGATGATGATTTGACTTTTCTAACTTCAGTTAGTGTGTAATGTTGCTGTTTGAGCATAAACAACATCTGCAAAGTTACAACGCTCAAAGCTCAAAGCAAAGGGAGAGATTTGCTTTTAAAGAAATCGCTTTTTAAGAACTACAACAAACGGCTGGTAGAGACTACACCACATTCCTCCCGGGTTAGTGACATCACCAACCCTAGAATTTACATAAACCCCGCCCCCTGAACACGATTTATAGATGATCAAGACAGAATATGCTAATCAATGACTAGAAGATAACTACACATCAGCTTCATAGATTCATCAACTAACCATTCAGAAATGTCCTGTTGCTTCTACATGTTGTCACTTCTTCTTGAGTCTCTCCATCATTGTCTGACTCCGGTTTGAACATTAAAGGCTAAAAGTTTTTGAAATGTTCAGTGCATGTGTGTGTGAGGTAAAAGGACTCGAGCTGTTGAAGCTCCGCCCCCTGTGCCGGGAGCAGCAGCTCATTTGCATTTAAAGGAACAGACACAAAACGGTGTGTTTTTGCTCACCCTCAAAAAGTGACAACTTTAACATGCTATATAAAAATATCTGTGGGGTATTTTGAGGTAAAACTTCACACACACACTCAGGGGACATCAGAGACTTATTTTACATCTTGTGAAAAGGGCATTACACCACCCCTTTAAGTCAGACTTTGATTTTTAATTGTACTTGTAGATCAGGGGCAGCAAAGCGCTGGAGACGACGACAAACAAACACCTTCCATGTTAAGCATCTTTAAGAAGGTAAACGCACAGATGCACAGTATCTGGGATATTTTGGGGATATTTAATTTAATTTTATCAATCAATAAATTCCTCTTGAAACAAACTTTGTTGTATTATTTTAATTTAATACTGTGAAGCTGCTTTGATACAATCTGTATTGTGAAAAGCGCTATACAAATAAACTTGACTTGACTTGACTTGACAGTAGCAACACTTAAAACACATTAGCAAATGCATATGCATAAATATTTCTGTCTCCAGATCTGGGTCATGGCCGTCTCGGTGTGTTTTGCCTTCACGGTCACTATCGGCACGTTCCCTGCGGTCACTGTGGATGTGAAATCGAGCATCGCTGGAGGAGGAGCGTGGGGTGAGTGTGTGAGATACACTCGAGATCACTGAAGCCCGTTTACACCACAGGACAAAAACAACATGCTTCGGGAAATCTGAATTATGACATAAGAAGTCAACATTACGAGATAAAAGTCACTGTCATCATGAGATAAAAAATTATGAGATAAAAAGTCTAAATTATGACATACTTAGACTATGAGATAAATCGGAATAAGATTTTTTTTTAAAGTTGATTATGACATACTGTCATCATGAGATTAAAAAGGTGAATTTGACATAAAAGACAAAATTATGAAATACTAAATCATCATGAGATAAAAAGCCAATGATATACCAAGTAAATTTAGTCATAATGTCACATTTTATTGACAATCAATTATGACATACTGAGTCATAATTATGAGATAAAAAGTACAAATTTACACTAAAATTGAGACGATTTGAATATACTGTCCTGACATACTAAGCCGTAATTATTTGACAAAAGTAAAAATTATGACAAATCATTATGAGATTAAAAAGGTGAAATTATGACATACTAAGTCATAATTTTGACATTTTATCTCATATTTAGGATTCACCGAAGCATGATTTGTTTGTCTCGTGTGGCAGGAATGGGCTTCCGTAGATCATGTGTCTGATAATGTTTAAACGGCAGGGAAAAACAAATGCAAATAACCATAATGTGTTTATGTGCTGAATTATGCCGGAAAATAATGACATCTTAGAAACCAAACATAATTCTAAAAGACGTTTATGCAGTTCAGGAGAATATTAATACATTTCCACATGTGATTTACGGCTGATTTAAATGAAAAGCTACATGACGCCTGAACTCCCTCTCTTTAGAGATGTACTTCATCCCAGTGTCTTGTTTCCTGTTCTTCAACATGTTTGACTGGGCCGGTCGCAGTCTGACCGCAGTGTGTATGTGGGTGAGAAACATTCATGCATCTTTACTGCATCTTAAACAGAATCTTACATTTATGCATCAGATCAAATGCTGTACAAACATCTTTTTATCAAATGTTTTGATGGCAGAGTGTGTTTCTGCATGCTTTTCTTCAGTGTAAAGACACCCGTTTTGATATTTTCCATCTAATCTCATTTTAAACTGTGTCTAAAGCATTCAAATATTATTTTGTTGATGCATGGTTCATGATGCAAGTGTGTTTTACGGTGACCTTTAAATCACACAATGTTCACAAAAGATGGGAGGATTTACGTACAGTAATAAATATAGATGACTGGATGGATATTAGTTTGTGCAATGAAACTGAATGCATGAGTTTGATGCACATGTGTTTCTGTTTCTTATGTCTTCACCTCTCTCTCTCTCTCTCTCTCTGTCTCTCTCTCTCTCTCTGTGTCTCTCTCTCTCTCTCTCTCTGTGTCTCTCTCTCTCTCTCTCTCTCTCTCTCTCTCTCTGTCTCTCTCTGTGTCTCTCTCTCTCTCTCTGTGTCTCTCTCTCTCTCTCTCTGTCTCTCTCTCTCTCTCTGTGTCTCTCTCTCTCTCTCTGTGTCTCTCTCTCTCTCTCTGTGTCTCTCTCTCTCTCTCTCTCTGTGTCTCTCTCTCTCTCTCTCTCTCTGTGTCTCTCTCTCTCTGTGTGTCTCTCTCTCTCTCTCTCTCTGTGTCTCTCTCTCTCTCTCTCTGTCTCTCTCTGTGTCTCTCTCTGTGTCTCTCTCTCTCTCTCTGTGTCTCTCGCTCAGCCTGGTAAAGACAGTAAGCTGCTGCCGGGTCTGATATTGGCGCGTGTGTTATTCGTCCCGCTCTTCATGCTGTGTAACGTCCAGCCTCGTGTCAATCTGCCCGTCTACTTCACACACGACGGCTGGTTCATCGCCTTCATGATCCTCTTTGCCTTCTCCAACGGATATCTGGCCAGTCTGTGCATGTGCTTCGGACCCAAGTGAGTCGATCCTCATTTATCAGGACACGTGCTCCTGAAAGAACACGCAATGCAACACTTTAGGACATTAGTAGTACTTTATTTTACAGTGTCCTTGTTACACATGTAGTCACTATGGTCATTTCTATAAATTGTACTTAATTACATGCAACTAACCCTAAGCCACAACCTACATGAAGTTCATTATTATTACTCAGTACTTAAATTAATACGGACACCTTAAAATAAAGTGTAACTAAAAATCTTAATTTCAACATTTATCAATTCAGTAATAAAAGCAATCTACTAATATTATATAATAGAGCTACCATAAACTAACGACGAAGAGTTTTATTTATTTTTATTAACAAACACTGACATGGTTTAATACTGTAATATTGTAAAATTATATACTTTACAATATACTTTAATATTGTAAAAACAGCATTTGTTACAATACTGTAACAAATGTATCACTCACTGTTAGTTAATGCATTAACTAATGGGACTTTATTGTAAAGTGTAATTAAGTTATAATTAAACCATTGGTTCTCAAACTTATCCATAACTTGTCCATAAATTAAAATAATGAAATCTACACGATAGAAAAATGGCATTTTAAGATTGTATGAATTTCCATAACTTCTTCCAGGTCTAGAAATCACAGATTTTCTATGGGGTTGAATTAAAAACCCATTATAAATTACTTGCATTTTAGTTTTCTTAGCTTATTTTAAATCACCTTGAGGCGCCTCGCTTGAGAACCACTGTGTTTGACTCAATCATCATTTACACATCACATTTACGTCACATCACAAGAACAAATGTGGGCGGGGCTTGGTTGTATCTGTGGTGAACTGATTGGATGGTTGTGGTTTGCTATTGGCTGATCGCTTGTGAGTGACAGGTTGCCCCGCCCACATCATCAGAGAAGAGAAGAGATACTGCAAGAGGAACTTATTCTGATTCAAGATTATTATCACAATAACGATGTGCACTGACAAGTCATTTAGAATAAAAACAGCAAACTTAAGTTAATCCAACAATCTCCTAATAGACCCAGTCACGTCTGAGCGGATCTCTTGTGTTTGTCTCAGGAAAGTGGACCCGAACGAGGCGGAGACCGCCGGAGCGATCATGGCCTTCTTCCTGTCTCTCGGCCTGGCTCTCGGAGCGTCTCTGTCGTTCCTGTTCCGTGCGCTCGTCTGAAGATACGCACAGAAGAGACCGATCCAGCGTCCCGAGCCAGACCTGATCCTCAGAGATCCCACCGGATGAGACTCTCAGTAAACTCTCACTGCACATTATATAAAGAACTTAAAGCTGACGCTACCGTTCACAGGGGGAGAAATGAATGCTTTTATTCAAGGACACATTAAATTGATCAAAAGTGACAGTAAAGACATTTATAATGTTACAAAGATTCGATTTCAAATAAACGTTGTTCTTTTGAACTTTCCATTCATCAAAGAATCCTGAAAAACTCACAATCAGAAATGTTGCTTTGCATCACTGGAATAAATTACTATTTATAATATATTCAAATAGAGAACTGCCATTTTAAATTGTAATAATATTTAACTGTTTTTACTGTATTTTCTGGTCAGATTAATGCAGCCTTGATGAGCAGGAGAGACTCGTTCAAAAACTCTTGAACGGTAGTGTATATTAGTATTACTACTATTGTTATTGTTTAAGAATATCGTTGTTTTAACATTTTAAATGAATAGTATTTCTTCAAATTGATTGCAAGTTTTTTTTCACTTCTTCCTTAAACATTTAAGATGAAACCGTGTCATTTTTATAATATTCAAATACCTTTTTCTTTTCTTTTTCTTTATAGAAGTATATATATATATATAAGGCACATATTGTATTGTAGCCATTTTTAATAATCAGATGAAGGTGAAATGCATTATGATATTATAGTATTTAACTTGTATAAAAACATCAATGTGAAGTTTTAAAGTTTTAAGCGCAGACGATCAAACCAGCTCTACCTCGTACTATAGGCTAATAAATACATTTTTTCCCTCTACACTACATTACTCTTTGTAAGACGAGACACCAAAGTGGCAAATATGATATGCTTTATTATTAATAAAAACTTGTTTGCTTCTACATTGATCTCTATTCTTGTGTTTGTCTTGGTTGCAACAAACCCCCTAAAAGTACAGAAAAAAAATGCAATAGTTTTGAGCTTAAGATTAAACACAGAATGGGCATTTTATCTATAAAAAGTTTCTGTTTCTGAGAGACAAACAGCCGGACTGATATGAGATTGCAACTGCACTTCTGCTAATCAGGTGTTTGGTGGAGAGACACGTGTCGTCTGAGGTTGAAACCGAATGTTGTAACGTTCAGCTCAGACGAAACCTGGCATGCATGTGGTGTGTCAGTCTATCAGAAAGAGAAGAAAACTGATGACAGGCGCAAGGGGAAGTTACAGTGAAACTGCTCAACTCGCAAACACTCAATGTTACTAAAGCAACAACTGCTCCAATATTGCACATCTGTGAGAAAGGCAATCTGTAAAACAAGAATGCTGAGATTTCTGTGGAAATGCATGCAAATTAGTGCATATTTATTAGATAATGCTTTATTTGCATATTCGGTCACACTTTAGTCTAGGGTCCAATTCTCATTATTAACTGATTTATGCCTCAAACTTCTCTAATTTCAGATTATTAATAGTTACATTTAGGTAGTGGTAGGATTAAGGGGTATAGAATATGATTATGCAGAATACGGTATTAATATGTGCTTTAATAAACAGTGAATTTACTAGTAATATGCATGCTAATAAACAACTAGTTAATAGTGAGAATTGGACCCTAAAGTGTTACCGCATATTTTAAACATAATATTTCAGAAAACTCACTTGTCTTAAAATACAGTGATTAATTAACTGGGGAAGAATTGGTGATTTCTATTAGTTAAAGTTTTTACACCATTCACCCATATCACCTGCAATCGAAAGATACTAATAAAACTAAAGTATACAAAATAGCTAAATATGAAAAATTATGCAAGACTGTTCACAACTTTAAATCTAAGATCTATACCGAAAAGACTGATTAACTTGCTATTTGGTTAAACTAGTTATTAAAGTCCCCCTTTAGTCAATACTTTTATCCCTTAAAACTCATCTTTGATCACCAAAATTACATATTTAAAAGTTTTTTTCCTTGAAAAAAAATCTTCAAGCCTTAAAACAGCTTGAATGTAACTCGACACCACCTCATTTAGTATGCACGTTTCTATGAATATGCAAATGAGCCCCGCCTCCACTCACTCACTCACTCAGAGATCCACTGGTTGACGATCACACGTTGATCTGATTGGTTACAAGGTAGTTTGTGACGTCAGAAACACCAGCGATTTCAAAGCGTGTGTTTGAGACTGTCTTTGGTTCACTGCAGTTTTAAGGAGGAAATACTCAGCAATGGTGTCGACTTATGAACTTACACATGGTTTGTCTTAAAGCATATTAAAAACACCACATAGACACATAAACAACATTAAAAGCTGGATGTTCACCACAGGGAGACTTGTGTTTATGCAACAGCAAAACGTTTTAGTGAGTGACGCCGCAGCAGCGCCTCCTCCTGACCGACACAACACACAGCAAGTGCACAGAATGAATACCAACTTTTATTGATTAAGAAACTGAAGATGACAAATGCTTTCACCATAAGGACAACCTTTAGACAGAAAAAGTTTAAAAGAAATCTCACACGGGTTCTAGAGCTGTTGGTCTACTTCTACAGCGATGAGCAGAACACAAGAACAGAAACGGCTCAAACACACTGTACATCGGCATCAGAACTGTGCTGGGAATCAAGGTTTGTACAAACATCATCCTGTAATTCATTCTTGCATAACGCACAGCTCTGCACTTCAGAACTTAAATGTTTAGCTTATAAAACAAAGTCATGATATATTAAAAATCCATTGAGCGACAGCTAGCTTTAATACATTACTAGTATCAAATACTTCAACAGGCTGAACATTTGCATCTCCAAACAGTACAATATTACAAAAATACCCGCACCGCTCTTTACTTCACCGCCAAATGCTGAAGAGACCTTCACGTCATTAACTCAATAAGAAGCAGGTGAGGAACCCCTAAAAAACGGGACAGTTCGGAAACGAAGAAATGGCCTTAATTTGGATATACAAATCCAGCTCATGTTCACGTCACACACACACACACACACACACACACACACACACACACATCATCATCATCATCGACGATCTCCAAAAACACGGACAGACACAAATTGACGTCAGTATCTCCAGCGTGAAGCTTTCATAGGTTACTCTTTGTGTCTTCATCGATGAGAAACGAAGGAAAACGAGTAAAGAAAAAAGACAGATGACAAAGACACGGATGTAAACATTTTTTTGTCTTTCGGAAAATAAAAGAACACCTGAGGCTGTTCGATTTCAATTCTCACGTTACTTTGCGCCATTTTAGTACCAGTCGATCCAGATAATCGTACGTGTTCCTGATGCAAACCGCTGACGGATTCATCCAGAGAATACAGTAACAAAAACCAAATCTCACTTCACTCTCAGTAAACAGACGTCAGACTGGATCCCGTTCACATCTGGCACATCAATCTAGAGGAACTATGATCAGCAGCGGGTATGAGGACATCAAAAACTGGAGTAATAATAACAATAATACAGACAGAAGTCTGATCAGATGTCATGATTCATTTCACTCAAGTACTCATTCACTCATGAAACACCAGCTGATGATTCTCTCAACTGTGTGTTGATTCACACTCGCGCTCGCGTCTCATGAATGATGATGTTGTTGAGTGTTTCGGTTCGGCGTCCTGTACTAAAGTCTGACATGTACTGAAAAAGTTTGTATATGTTGTTGACACGCACTTTAATCCCTTCAGGATTAGTTTGCTGGAAGAAAACGGTCTTATATTGACAATACGCCACTCATGATTGGCTTCTGTGAACGGCCAATAGAAACCTGGGATTTCAGACGGATTTAAATGTGTTTAGTCGGTTACAAACAAACCCCGAAGATAAGCTGGATAATTCTTCACTTGATTATAATTATGTGTTTTCTCATCTTGGGGTTTATTGCAAGTCTTTTGCGTTATCATTATCATTTATCTCAGTACTGAAACTGCTTCGTATCGACAGTCAAATCAAACGCTACATTTCTCGTAGAATTAGTACTTGGATTAGATCGACCTCGCAAGGTTTAACCACACAACGAGAAGAAAAAAAAAAAACGACTTGCGAAATGCGTTTCAATGGCGTTCTACTCTCGATTTCTCCGTACAAAAGCAGGCACAGGCTGTCCTTGTTTAAACTATCCAGTCTACAGGAACGCGGTTTCTAAACGAACATTCGATCGCATTCGGTACGCCAACGACTGATTCTCCATCGCTGATCGGTTTCTACGAGGACGAGAACTTCGGTGCTCCGTTGCAGGCATACAAACACATCCATTAAAGGTTGTAAAGGCAAAATTCGCATTTAAAATACCCCCCCCAAAAAAACAAAACAAAAAAGTACGAATATGGGCCATTCAATGACAACACGGCGCATCTCTGGAAATACTGTACATCGGGAGAAGTTCAGTCAGTCTCGTAGTGTTCTGGCAGAATACTGTACAGTGAACGCAGTCCGTCAAAGCCAACGCGTCTCAAGCCGAATTGTGGCGTTTAAATGGGTCGCGATTCCTCTACGCTCTCACTATTGCACGTTTCCTTTGGGAAAACCAGATGAAATCCAATCGTTTAGGCAAAGGAGAAGAAAAACAAACAGCCGACTAGGAATGCTATCGCTGTTAAGGCGAACCATGGGATGCTTCCGAGATAAGAAAGAGGAGAGCTTTCTTTTCACCGTTCCTTTTCCTTTTCCTGAGGCTTATGGGTATGCAAACCAAACTGGGACATATTCATGGACCTTTACGAAAGGGGAAATCCAGGAAGGCTTGGTTCCGATTGGATTTGATTGGGTTTGGACCCTCCAAACGAGCGTTCATGCACATGACGAAGCGTGTTGGCATCGATGTGTGCGAGCGCGTGTGCTTATGTACAGTCTGTGTTCAAGTGTTTTGGCAGATGAGGGTTTCTAAGGTGCTGATGTTTTGAGCCGACAAACATCCGGTAAATTCAGCGTTCGACGGGGACGAAACACTTCTGTTTGCTTCTTCTTTTCTTATGCTGTCATCCTCCCCTCTCTCTCTCTCTCTCTCTCCCGTTACTGGTGGACTTCGTTGGCGATGAGACTGTCCTCTCCGGACTGGAAGTCGGCCTCGTTCAGGCTGTTTCCTCCGTTGATCATCTCCTCGTCCTGCGAGGACCCTTGACCGTCGTCCTCTCCACTGCCTGCGCCGGTCTCGTCGGAGTTTGGGTCCTGCAGGACCTGGGCGATGTACATCTGCTGTGGACGAGGAAAAACAGGCACTGGTCATAAAAAGGTCAATTTGTTTGTCATTAACAATATTTATGCAAAACAGAATTATCTTTGATCAGTTAATATAAGTTTTGGTAACTGAATCAGACTGTTTAAATGCAGAGCAAGCATCTCATTGGCTGCCGGATCAGCCAATCAGCATGAGCCATACGGTAATGATGATGTGATTGCATGTAAAGGACCATCACCCTAATACGCCATCTAGAGTCTCATGACTGAACATCCTCCAGCGTTTGAGACGTGCAGATACAGACACTTAATCTAATGCAGATCTTTACAAGAGCAGACTTTGCACACTTCTAGGAAAGAAACGACTCGTTTCATTAGATTCTTTCTCTTATTATATCTCCAAACAGGCTGATTATTAACAGTATGAGCTCAGAGAGATAATACATAAATCAGCACATATAGGATCTTTACACACGGTGCCGAATGCAAAATACAGTGTAGTGAGAATATTTGTGAAATTACTACTTTGACACGAAAAAAACTAAACAATTGTTGAGCTCTGAAAGAGAATGAATAATTCATTCCTTCATTAAATTGCATTACTGAACAACCTGAAAAGACACAGATTGAATGTCAGATTGATGTCCTGAATGTCTTTAAAGCGACACCCAGAGTGGTTCCTCTTTTTAAGAAAAGTAGCAGAGCTGATGTTGGAAATTATAGGCCAGTATCAATCCTGTCAGCTGTATCAAAGATTTTTGAGCGTCTTGTGTATGAGCAGGTGGAGGAGTATTTCATCAGGCATGATTTATTATATGAGCTCCAGTCTGGCTTTAGAGCTGCATATTCTACCGACACCTGTCTCATTCACCTTTTTGATTATGTGCGACAGAATTTTGATCGAGGAAATTATGTTGGCATGCTATTACTTGACCTGCAAAAAGCATTCGACACTGTGAACCATAAGATTTTGATTTCTAAATTACAGTGCATGGGTTTTAGTGACTCTGCACTCATATGGTTCACTTCTTTCTTAACAGACAGGACCCAGGTCTGTGATGTTGAGGGGACCCTCTCTGACACACAGAGTATAACATGCGGGGTGCCGCAAGGTTCGATCCTGGGGCCCCTGTTATTTTTAGTATATATAAATGACTTATCAGCTGCGGTACGGTGCAAGTTGCTATTATATGCTGATGATTCGGTTTTACTTGTCCCAGGGTGTAATGTTAAAGACATTGAAAATACTCTTGACATAGAGCTTGAGTCTGTCAGCCAGTGGCTGGTAGACAATAAGCTCTCTATGCATCTGGGCAAGACTGAATCAATTTTGTTTGGTACAAAAAGAAAACTAGCAAAATCAAATACTTTAAAGGTGATGTGTAATGGGTTTGAAATTGTATCCAAATCAAGTGTTACATATTTGGGTCTAACATTGGATCAATCACTTAAAGGTGAAGCCATTGCAGCAAAGGTTTTAGCCAAATGTGCCTGTAAGTTAAAGTTTTTATATCGTAAGACAAAGATTTTTGATTCCTCTGTAAAGAAATTATTGGCATCAACACTGATTCAATGCCAGGTAGATTTTGCTTGCTCTGCATGGTTTTCTGAGTTAACTGCGAAATTTAAAAACAAATTCCAAGTGCTACAAAACAATGTTATTCGGTACCTATTAAAAGTACCCTCCCGTACTCATATAGGTAGGGAGGAGTTTACAAGAGCTGGTCTACTACCTGTACATCTAAGAGTAGAACAACTTAAGTTAAATCATATGTTTAACATTGTTAATGGTCATGCCCCCAAATATTTATGCTCTAATGTAAACATGGTCCATACGCAGCATGGCTATAATACTAGGGCCAGCATCCGCTCTTGCATAGTTCCTAGAGCTACAAATGCAATTAAAAATTCTTTTTTTTATACTGGTATCATGGCATGGAATAGTTTGCCTACTGTTACAAAACTCCTATCATCAAGAGGAATTTTTAAATCACAGGTCAAAAAACATTTATGGGACAGGGTAAATTAGTTATTGATAATTTGCAGAGTCTTTACAGTGTTTTTTATTTATTTATTTATTTATTTTTATGTGATGTTTTTTTTTTTTTTTACCCTCCTCTTGTCTACTGTGTTTTCTGTTTATTGTTTAACTGTGTGTAACACCAAGGACCATGCTGGAAATAAGTATTTTTACTTTTGCATGTTATCCTTTTGGATTACTGTTTCTTCGTTTTGTACCGGTTTGATCCATAAATAAAATCAATCAATCAATCAATCAATCAATCACCCTTTCCAATAATGCTGAAAAACACGCCTCGTTCAGGGATAGGGCCGATTAAAATATGCATTATGAGATATGAATTACAATATGAGTAATGCAGCTTATCCTTAACATGTTTTTATTTTAAGTGGGCTATGGATAATTGGAAAAGAAAGGGTTACATGTGCTTAATCGTCTTAATTTGGAGACCTTGATGTTGTCTAAGAATCATAGAGAATGCCTGTTTATGGTTGAATAAACCATGACAAACATAAGTGTTGTTTTAATATCGCTTTTTAAAGCCATGTCAGCATCTGAGACTATCTTCATGACAAAAACTGAGTTAGATAAACCCTTCTGAGGTATAATGGGTACTCAGTGAAACGTACCTGAGATTTGTTGGAAGGTGAAGATCTGGCAGGACGTCCGTTCTCCACTCCGTCCACGTCGGTGTCCTTGGTGTCGATCTGAAACGAGAGGCGAGGTCATGTGAGTGTTTCTGCGGGAGAACAGGTGAGCGTACCTGAGCCGCCCGTGGACTGGACCCGAGAGCTCGTACCTGCAGGACCGCAACTCGTACCTTGTAGTTGTGTGCGCTGAGGTATTTAAAGTGCCCGAAACAGACGTGCGACAGGCACACCACGATGGTGATGATCAGCACCACGAAGGTGAACATGGAAGTTGGGGTCGAAAACCCTGAGAAATGAGAAATGGCACATCAGTAAAACATAACTCATGCTTCACCTGTGGTCAGTCACATGATCACATTCCACAGGTAATCCAGGATGATGATGATAAAACCTCAGACTAAAGGGCCGTTCACACCAAGAACGATAACTATATTTGCATCCACGCCAGCGAACGACTACGGTCTGTTTATTCTAAGCAGGCGCGCTGCGGTTTCAAAGTGTGTAGAACGTCACTGAACATCTAGATGTAAAGAGTATGTCAAATATGGCTGGTTTTAGTATGAAAGTTAAAAGTTGGCTAATAGATAAGTTGTTTTAGTGATTCATTTGTATTAATGTTTTTGGGTGGATGTTTAATTGTGATGCATATATTGGAAATGTGTGTTCTTATTGTAGTGTTGTAAGTATAACAGTATGCAGAGCCAAAACAACCTGTCTCTAGGAGTGAAGTTGTGCTTTACATCAAGGACCACAATTAGTTATAATTAACAAAAAATAGACACCACATCCTCATTTGTAGTGCATTTGGTTCAAAATTTGTAGCCAAAACCCTTTTTCGGACAGCGCCATATTGAACTAAGGGAATTTTGGGGGGTCCTGATATACCCAATCATAAATGTAAGTATTCCTAGGGGTTTCCCATGGTCAAAAAAGGTAAAATAGACATCAAGTTTGTATTTGTATCTCATCTGGCTCAAAAGCTATAGATATAGCCGAATCCCTTTCAGGCAGCGGCCATATTGGATTTTGGCTAAACCATTTCAGTATGGCATCCGTGCCAAATTTGGTGCTTGTAGATGAATTTGCGCGAACAATGGGGCGTAAGGCCCCATACTACAGCCAAAACTGCTTTTTTGGACAGTGGCCATATTGGTATTGGAGGAATAAGGGGTTTGCGCGAAATGACCCATTTATTTAAGGCCCCCAACTAAATGGAAATAAGTTTTGTTTAAACTTTGTGTTATCCTTGACAAATGAGTGTATTTTTCACTATTATTTTGTCTAATAAATCAAATCAAATCAAATCAAATCAAATCAAATCAAAACATGTTTTTCCTGCTCTTGTTGCATCAATGTGGCTTTAACCAGCAGATGTCCTCAGAATGCTATGTTTTTCAAGAATTTTAAATTCACGAGCCCTTAAATTAGAATGGATTCTGATTGGCTGTCAGTGTTTTATCATTCAAGAATTTTAAATTCGTGAGCCCTTAAATTAGAATGGATTCTGATTGGCTGTCAGTGTTTTATCATTCAAGAATTTTAAATTCGTGAGCCCTTAAATTAGAATGGATTCTGATTGGCTGTCAGTGTTTTATCATTCAACAGCTGAAAAAAAAATATATAATAATCGTTCCGAAAGTGATCCCAACTATATCGTTTCTCTATATCGTTATAGCTGTGGTGTGAACTCTGCTATTCTTTAATATCCACCTTATTCCTGACGACCTTTGAATTATGGGAAGCACTTCCGGTTTGGGGAACTTCCATTCAAAAAGGCTGAAACAAATCATTTCAAATCATAAGGTTTCCCTACAAATAAAGCTGATCCGTCAATTTTCCTTCACGATTTATTTTCAGACATCATGAGAATAACGTTATACTTGGTGTTTTAACGTGATGTTATAACAAGAATATAACAAGTCGCTCTCTCTTTTCCTCGTGATTATTTTCTTTTTTCCCGTTGCAATCCGCAGTAAAAGTATGAAAAAGGACAACATAAACTGCACATCTGTGCTCTGTTCTCCCGGATTTAATGTACGATATATTCCATTAATAATTCACTGGAATGCACGAAGAATCTCTCGTTATTCTCCTCAGATCCTCACGTCTCTTTCCAGGTTTGTTTTCACAGGAAAATGCAATTTATAATCTGTCAAAATGACAGAAATCCGTAATGCTGAAGTTAAGGAACATTTTTTTATTAAGGCAACATAAGTTACATAATACAGAGATATATTACTACATATTACGCGCTTTTGGGGTTATTTGGTCTGTTGAAAGAACCTTGTTGATGCTTTTACACTTTTAAATGTCCTTCTAATGTTGGATGGTTGAAGGGTGAGTAGAATAATGTCATCTCATTGTGACACTTATTTAACGTATTGTGTTCATAGAGCGAGCGTTTCACTGATGGTTTACAGCTTAACGGAAGTTACACCCATAATTTGCGCAAAGCATCATGGGGCGCAGGAACAAGGTGGATTGAGAAAGAGTTTTAGAACTATATCTTTATCGTTATCGTCCTTGGTGTGAACGGGCCTTAATGCTTGTAAACACAATAGGCCCTAAAGTCGCAGGATGTAGTTTCTGCACATCTAGTGGAATTAGAAAAATAAAGCATATTCCCAAACAACCTCTTTCTCACGTCACGTCTCCCTCAACACTCAAACATCACAGCTCTTACAGCTGCTTGTACAGGCACGTCTCAACGGGGTAAAGGAGGATACGTCCAATAAAAGGTCTGACACACACTTCCATTCAAAAGTTTGGGATCGGTATGATTTTTAATGTTTCTAAGTCTCTTAGAGTCTCTTCTGCTCACCAAGGCTGCATTTAGTTGATAAAAAAAAAAAAAAAAAAACAGTAATATTGTGAAATATTATGACCATTAAAAATAACTTTTCTATTTGAATATATTATATAATTTATTCCTGTGATCAAAGCTGAATTTTCCGCATCATTACTCCAGTCTTCAGTGTCACACGATCGCTCAAAAACCATTCATTATTATTATCAATGTTGAACACATTTTTTTTTTTTTCAGGATTGTTTGATAATTTGAAAGTTCTATTTCATTTATTTGAAATCTTTTGTAACATTATAAATGTCTTTACTGTCACTTTTGATCAATTGAATGCGTCCTTGCTGAATAAACGTATTGATTTCTTAAATTTTTTATAATAATCTGGTAATAATAATAATAATAATAATAAACTTCTCTTGAGCATCAAATCATCATATTAGAATGATTTCTGAAGGATCATGTGACACTGAAGACGGCTGACAGTGTTTTCTGATTCATGGAGTGATAAAAGAGAAATCAAAAATCAAATCCCCTCAGTAAAAACTTTTGAATACGTCACCCAAATGAAATAACCTGATTTATTCAAATGTACAGATTTCTGTTCTGGAAATTTATGCAAATGAATGCATATTTAAACAACATTTCAGAAAACTTGTAATACAAAACAATTGTCTGAATGTACTGTGATCATTAAACTGTGGAAAGTATCGTGATATCTGCTTTTCTCTGTTCACCCGCAGTCATCTTCTACTTAAAGAACTATATTTTAGTGTATGTTCGCTAGCAAACAATTAATACAAGCACTTACCTTTTCTATTCTAGGTTTTGTTTTTTCTGATAAAAATACAAAAATGTGCAATTTTTTTATTTTTTTATTAGTGTACTGTAAAATGACAGTAAAATGATTGACAGTAACTGAGACTTGAATACTGTTGCCCTCTTGTTGGTCTGATTGCTTCTATTGTTCTCATCAGTTGTAAGTCGCTTTGGATAAAAGCATCTGCTAAACGATTAAATGTAAATGTTAAATGCACACACACACACACACACACACACACACACACCTGTCCTCACGGTGGAGAAGAACAGCAGCCAGAAGAGGCACAGGATCGGAGCCGCCACCACCTGATTGACAGCTCCGGAGTGGATCTTCTTGTCCAGTTTAGACGGCAGGTAAGCGTAGTACATGTTGTACCTGTCCACCAGGTGCTTCAGGAGCATGTACATCAGTCCTGCACACACACACACACACACTACATCACTACATGCTGTTCTGGCAGAATCATCAACACATTTAACTCCTGTAATAAGACGCATTTATGAGTGAATATGTAGGGAGGAACTGATTGGATCGTTCAAAAAGTGGGTTGTGATGTAATTGGTTGATAGCATTTAGCACCACCCAAACTCATATACATATATATATATATATATATATATATATATATATATAAAAAATAATTATTACTACTAAATAAAAATATTAAACAATAAGAAATTGCTATTGTATGTATATGCAAATCTGGAGCTTTAAATAATTATAATAATTTTAAAAATCACTTTTTTAATTGCAATTTTTATAAGAAAAATCACATTTCCCCAAATCTATGCAAATGAGATGTGTCAAATGGATCTTAAAGGGATACTTCAGCTCTGGGAAGATGAATGTGTATTTAAAATAGGTCATTTAAGTAGAAGAAATGTGAAGAAATTTTTGAATTTGGAGCTTTCTAGACTGAGAAAAGCCAGAAAATGTATTTTTGGCTTATGTGGATGAAAGACAACAACTCCCAGTATGCACTTGCTTCGCTGCCCTAGGAGGCCACGCCTACCGGTAAGAGAGCGCAGTTGAACAACAAGGCTATTAGGCTAGCCTACGTGATGAGTTTGCCAGGGATTTAGAGATCGCCAAAAATGTCTGGGATTCGGCTTTTGCGTTCTACAGTCGCAATTCATTATGTTTACTGTGGCGGGCAGGACGAGGCTGACGGCCACGGGAGAACGGCGCGAGGCCGGTGGCGTCATTACTGAGACACGCCGGGTCTTGCATCTCTCACGGAGGAGCGGGAATTTTCTTAGCAATGGTAAAACGCACATCAACCGATTACTTGTTTAGCGTTCATGTAAACACTACATTCAGATTCACCAATCGGAATGAATTTAGTTAGATTGAAACAAAAGGTGTGCATGTAAACAATGAATGGCGACCGCAGAAAGCAAAAGCTGAATCCCGGACATTTTGAACGATCTCGCCCGCCGGACTGTCCGGGAAAAGGAGGATGGTAACCCCTACTACTCAGCTTTCTCCTACTATTCAGCTTTCTCCACAGAACAAGAGCCTGCTAGCTTAGCTTCCAAAGAAAGACGGCTGACACTGTCTACATTCTGTGAGTGAGATCCCTCTATGGGCGGGGTGAGAACATGCGGAACAACGCCATCTACTGGCTGTAGTCTTTAGCCTCTGGCCAGAAAATCCTCAGATGACGCAAAATGACGATTTTTGCGTCATTGGAGGATTTTTTCCAGACAAAAAATACATAAATCTCTTGTCTCAGGGGGATATGAGGGTGGAAAGCATGGTAATTCGAAAATACTACAGGTTTTCTACTAATACAAAGCTTAATGCTAAATCCTGAAGTATCCCTTTAAATACTGAATGTATAAATCTACTAAAATCATATTTTGTCAACTTTTATATGGATTAAAAGATGGACTAAAAGCCACAAAACTACAATTTTAATCTCACGAGGTCTTTCTCGAGCTGAAAGCGCTTGAGACGCAGCGTTTCACATCAGCATGTTTGCAGACGAGGTTAATCAACGTGTCAGACGTTAAACCCTGTCCGAGATGAGCATCTCCGTCTGCGTTCACAGTGTGGGCTCAGACACGGATAAAACTATCCCGGTTCTGTTCCTCCGCATAACAGAACCTCCATGACCCGATGAGTCATGCAACACCAGCTGAAGGACGCGTGTGTGTGTGTGTGTGTTTCTGAGAGAGTTCTAGACACAATGTGTGCATACAAAAGCTCAGTCACAGAAAAACAAAGAGATTATTGTTCAAATGCAGCATTTCCACCCCGTTTGTGTGTTTTGGAGAGAAAAACGCAGGCGGAGGATCTATATTTATTCTGACACACACACACACACACACACACACACACACACACACACACACACACACACACACACACACGGTGCGTAGGCAGGTGGTCTATGCTGGCGCATTGGGCTTTTTCCACTGTTAAAAACGGCATGTAGACGTTCTGCCAGCAGGGGGCGCTGTTGATACACACACTTCTTCACTTGTGTTCTTCAGTTGTGTCATTCACACATTTCTCCCTGTATTCTCTCTTTCATCCTTGTTGCTCATCTGGCTCTCTCTCTCTCTCTCTCTGATTGGCTGTCGTTCTGTGGTTTGGTGAATGGGCTGATGTGGGAGTGGGTGTGGTCTCACTCACCGAAGGGAACGATGATTGGACAGGTGATGCTGTACGTCATAACGACAGTGAAAACGCACATCATCCAGGCGTAGGCGGCCCCGAACTGAAACTCATAGGCTTGATGCTGCGCACACACACACACAGGTTACACAACTTAAGACAGCACAGACTGGAATAACATCCAGGTGAACAGCAGGTAAAAATAACTCATTGGTGGGAGGATGAATCCCACAAAACTTTTCAAAATCATGTTCCATTTCAGTCACATTTTATCCCAACATCAACAGAAAGAAATAAGGATTTTTGTTTTGCTTGAAGGAAAAGATTATTTCCACTGTGACATTATTTTCACTACAACTGAGCAAATTTTACACAATACCACAAAACATTATAATAAAAAAAGACTTAAACTGTAAAGTATTTATGCATCATTGAGGTATTTGTTGGTCTGCCTTTTTTGATGCTGAAATAAAAAAAATGTATTTTTAAATGGTCCTAAAACCATTTTTTTTCATGCATAATACTGTATAATTTCCTATTTCTTTTTATGCATTAGATCTAGAAATGATAATTAATATATTTATATGCATTTAATAATTGGAATAAAACATGACCCTGACACATTTAGTCAGATTTAACTGAACACTAAAGCTATAAGTGTGTGAAGATAAGGAACACGATCATATGAATAATTTGAAAGGTCAGTGTGTGTGTGTGTGTGTGTGTGTGTGTGTGTGTGTGTGTGTGTGTGTGTGTGTGTGTGTGTGTGTTTTTGTACCCGTTTGACGTTGCGTCTCTCCGCGGCCGAGCGAGCCAAACACAGCCGGATCATGTACATCAGGAGACCTGGGATCCGCAGCAGGTCCATAGCGTTCCCGATGAACGCAGACGCGATGACGTAGTTTACAAAAAACGCTCCGTTATCCGGAAGGAAGACGCACCTGAAATCAGCCATAAAATCAGGAGCAATAAATCAGCACTCTCGAGATATATGCAGCAAAACTATGAACACACTGACAGCATCTTTTGTGTATGTATATATATATAAAAATACGTTTATTAATATAAATATTTAAATATATTTCTATAACTAGGAAGAAAGTTAAAAAATTTATAAAATAAAAAATGTATTAAAAAAATTAAAAAATTACATTAAATTAAAAAAAGACATTAATAAATTTAATAAAATAATAAATAAATTACATTAAATAAAAAATTACATTAAATATATTGTTATATAAGAAAGTTTAAGAATGAATAAAGTACAAAATTAAATAAATATTTTTTAAATAAAATAAGATAAGATAAGGATACAATAAGATAAAATAAGATAAAATAAGATAAAATAAGATAAATTAAGATAAATTAAGATAAATTAAGATAAATTAAATAAAATTTAAATAAAATTTAAATAATAAAATTACATTAAATACAAAAAGTACATTAAATATATTGTTATATCTGGTAAGAAAGTTTAAGAATTAATAAAGTACAAAAAAAAAAAAAAATTAAAATAAATAAATAAATAAATAAATAAATAAAAAGATAAGATAAGATAAGATAAGGCAAGGCAAGGCAAGGCAAGTTTATTTATATAGCACATTTCATACACAATGGCAATTCAAAGTGCTTTACATAGAAGAAATTAAAATAATGAAAAGAAATAAGAATAATTAAAAGATAATTATTAAGATAATTATAGTTGACTCACTCAAATCTGACAGCGGCATCAGCCAGGAATTTTTTGTCGAACAGCCAGCGGAAGAAAACGTCCAAACTAAGACACAGAAGAACATTTACTACTGTGAAACGGTTTCATTCAGTTTAATACTTGGAGGTTTGTGATTTTAACAAGCCTTTATTTTGAAGAGCACTAGTACAAGAGCACTAGTACAAGAGCACTAGTACAAGAGCACTAGTACAAGAGCACTAGTATTAGAGCACTAGTATAAGAGCACTAGTATTAGAGCACTAGTATAAGAGCACTAGTATTAGAGCACTAGTATTAGAGCACTAGTATAAGAGCACTAGTATAAGAGCACTAGTATTAGAGCACTAGTATAAGAGCACTAGTATTAGAGCACTAGTATTAGAGCACTAGTATTAGAGCACTAGTATTAGAGCACTAGTATAAGAGCACTAGTATAAGAGCACTAGTATTAGAGCACTAGTATAAGAGCACTAGTATTAGAGCACTAGTATAAGAGCACTAGTATTAGAGCACTAGTATTAGAGCACTAGTATTAGAGCACTAGTATTAGAGCACTAGTATTAGAGCACTAGTATTAGAGCACTAGTATTAGAGCACTAGTATAAGAGCACTAGTATTAGAGCACTAGTATTAGAGCACTAGTATTAGAGCACTATCTGATGTTAAATAATTACAGTTCAATCAATCAAAACAAAGAGAGCTTCTGCAAAAAACGCATCAGCACATCTGAAATATAACGGTTTGGCTGAGAGCCCGAGGCGGCTTCCCAAACGAGTCTCCAGACAGATATAAATAAAGATTCAATTATACAAATTAAGATTCTAATAAAGCAGCCAGTTCCACAGGCTCTGCAGAAAAACTGTTAGTGACATCACAAACAGAAGAACGTGTGTGTACCTGCTGAGACCCAGAGACGGCAGCAGGAGAACCATGAAGATGAGGAACGTGTAACACTTGTGCATGGTGGTCCGGTTCTCCCCCGACCTGAGGAAACGAGGAGGAGATTAATAATAATAATAATACGTTTTATTTATATAGAGCCTTTCAAGAACCCAAGGACAATTTACATAATATTAACAGTTACAGATATACAATCAGGATAATAACATGAACAGGCAGACAGACAGTGATCATATTACGTACAAAAGAAAACAAAAGTAAGGCATGCATGGATCTGAAATTTAAAGTATATAATTAGTTAAGATAGCGTAATGTAAATAAATGAGTCTTGAGATTAGTTTTGAAGGTCTGGAGGGAGGAGAGGTTGTGGGAGAAATGCTGAATGTCCTGACAGTCGAGAGTTTGAGTTCACTTTATTCTGATGGTCCCTTTAACACATTCTGTCGACTATAAGTAACGTTGCACCTGCATGTCTACTAGCTCTCATTAGAGTGTTAGTAGAGTATTAGTGGACTGGTAGAGTTAGAATAAGTTGACATGTAGTTGCAAAAGTTACTTATAGTCAGTATAATGTCTGTTGAAGAGCATCACAATAAAGAGTTATCAGATATTAAACAGACAGTCTACTAATACTCTGATGAGAGTTAGCTCTCTTTTATTACCGAAAGTTTAAACTTCAGAGCTTGATCTCAGCGTACTAGATCATGACAAGCCTTTAAAACTAGGACAAGTATTTGAAAGTGAATGCGATAGATAACAGGGAGGCAATGCCACTGCTGTAGGATGGGAGTGATGTAGGGTGACCAGACCTCCCGACAGTCCCAAAATCTAAGCTGTTGTCCCGAATCCTGAATCCGGCCCGAAAATTATATTAAAGCAAAATCTTGAGTAGTTATTGTCTGATAAAACATTAAAAACTGTCCGTGGAGGTCGAGTCGTCCTGCGCCCAATGTTCAAATTTTACAATGACATTTGAGTTCATGATTTCAATGTTGTTTTTTGTGGCAGACTAAAGACTAATGACAGACTGTTGATCTCTGAATAAAAATATGTTTGGTTCAGGTTTGAAATTCATTATCTTTTATTATAGGCTATGTCTAATATCATAGAGGCCTACCCTACTAATTATCAGCAGTATTAAGTCAAGTCAAGTCAAGTCAAGTTTATTTGTATAGCGCTTTTCACAATACAGATTGTATCAAAGCAGCTTCACAGTATTAAATTAAAATAATACAACAAAGTTTGTTTCAAGAGGAATTTATTGATTGATAAAATTAAATTAAATATCCCCAAAATATCCCCAACTGAGCAAGCCAAAGGCAACAGTGGCAAGGAACCGAAAAACTTCATCAAGTGACCTAATGGTGTCCTAAAACTCCATCAGGTGACCTAATGGAGAAAAAAAACCTTGGGAGAACCCAGGCTCAGTCGGGGGCCAGTTCTCCTCTGGCATTTATGAGCTAGAGGCCGGATTGTAGTTTGAACTGTAGGATTATATGAATGCCTGGCTGAAGAGATGCGACTTTAATCTAGTTTTAAACTGGGAGAGCGAGTCTGAGCAACGAACAGTATCAGGAAGACTATTCCAGAGTTTTGGAGCCAAATGTGAGAATGCTCTCCCTCCTTTGGTGGTTCTGGATATCCTAGGTATGACCAAAAGCCTTGAATTTAGTGATCTTAAAGAGCGCGATGGATTATAGGGTGATAAAAGATCCGTTAAATAGACTGGAGCTAAGCCGTTTAGGGCTTTATAAGTCAGTAGCAATACCTTATAATTAATACGGAACTTTATAGGTAACCAATGCAGTGATGATAAAATCGGTGTTATATGATCATATTTTCTTGATCTAGTAAGAACTCTAGCGGCGGCATTTTGGACTAACTGTAGCTTGTTTATTGAGGATGCAGGACAACCAGCTAGTAAAGCATTACAGTAATCCAGTCTCGAGGTCATGAATGCATGAACTAACTTTTCTGCATCAGAAACTGATAGCATATTACGTAGCTTAGCAATGTTTCTAAGGTGGAAAAAGGCTGTTTTTGTAACATATGAAATATGATTTTCAAAAGACAGGTTGCAATCGAGTATAACACCCAGGTCTTTTACTGTAGAGGATAAAGTAACAGGACATCCTATGATGTTAAAGTTGTATTGTGCGAGGTTTTGTGGGCGGTTTTTTGAACCGATAAGTATTACCTCTGTCTTGTCTGGATTTAATAAAAGAAAATTACGGGTCATCCAATCTTTTATATCTTTAACACACTCTGTCAATTTGGAAAATTTTGCGTTTTCATCCGGCCGTGATGAAATATATATTTGAGTGTCATCTGCATAACAATGGAAACTAATTCCATGTTTCCTTATAATATTTCCAAGTGGCATCATATATATTGAAAATAACAGAGGGCCTAATACAGATCCCTGCGGCACTCCATAGTTTACTGGAGTTATGATCGATTTTTCTCCATTTAAATAGACAAAATGGTAGCGGTCAGATAGGTATGATTTGAACCAGCTTAGTGCTTGTCCTTGAACACCAGTATAATTTTGTAGTCGATCTAAGAGTAATGTATGATCTATAGTATCGAACGCAGCACTAAGATCAAGTAAAACTAGTATTGAGATACAGCCTTGGTCAGAAGCTAAAAGTAAATCATTTGTGATTTTAACGAGCGCAGTTTCAGTGCTATGATGCGGTCATAGCACTGAATTATTACTGATTAATTATTACTAGTAATTAATTATATATTTAAGTACGGAGTAATATTAATTAACTATGTACTTACTATAGGGTTAGGGTAGGATTAGGGTTTGGTTTAGGGTTAATTGCATGTAATTATGTATAATTTACTGTTATTACTATGGTAATTACATGTAACGTGTAACAAGGACACTGTAAAATAAAGTGTTACCAAAAGATTCTTTAAAATGTACTTGTGCTAAAAACTGCAAAATACATTCTGGATCCATAAATAAGTCATTAAAAGTGTGTTGTGATGAGAGACTGTGGGATTGTGGGATTGTACCTGGTCCAGTGGGCTTCAAAGAAGCCGGAGTAGTAGACGATGGTGGGCAGCAGAGCGGAGAACGCCCACAGGAGCAGAGTGGGGAAAAACTGGGTGACGATTGGGTTCTGGACACACACACACACACACACACACACACACACATATATATATGATCACGTGTTTCCGCTTACAAGAGCATTTTTTCATCCATTCCAGAAGACATTTCCCTTTCAGAACTCCTGCTTTTCCATCAGGATCTCAGAACATGTGTAAAATATTATAAATTAATGATGGAGAGAATCTGAGGGCATTTCATGACTAACATGTGCAGGTCAAATTAAATATTAAATATTTTAGCAAAAATAAATAAAGCCTATTTTAGGATCATTGATATTTTGTTGCATTTTACGAATTAAGTGGAGAAAAAAAACCCAAACAAGATGTTTTTATATTATTATAGCAATTTACAATAATTAATTAACTAACTAATAAATAAATAAATGAATAAATAAATTAATTACTAAACATAATAATTAATTTATAATTACTATAAATAATATAATTGATAATAATAAAATATATTAAAATTAAATTATATTTTAAATTGCATTAAATGTTATTGTTGTTATGATGATGATGATATTACAAAATGTAGGATTGATATAATTTTTATAATTATTATAAATAATAATAAAAAATATGAAATTTATAAACAAATGAAAATGACATTAAATGTTATTATTGTTATTATTATTATGATACATAACTTGTTATAATTATACATTATCATAATTGTAGAGACCAGAAATTGGTATGCTAATCACAACACTAATGCAAAAAAGGCTTGAAATATGATTAGGACATGTATCTGACAGGTTTCATGAGAGTCAGCTCACAATAACAGTTGATAAATCTATGTACGCTGTTAACATCAGCTAGTGAACTCAACAACCGTGATCAGGAGATAAACCTCCATCTACAGAAGAAACACTAAAAACCCCAGCGGAGGCTCTTCATCATCATCATCATCATCATCATAACCAGCCGTGACAATAAATAAATCACATCTCCTGCATGTGAATCTGTCCTAACCAGCCGTGACCGTCTACAGCTTTGATCACTGTGTTTCTATGCAAATGCAACAATTATTTTCCTTTATCAGCATTTGTCATTTTCCAGGAATAACATATAAACAACTCTAAAACAAAATAAATTTGCTTGAGAAACAAAATTCCATAAAATATTATGCATAAATGTAAGTATTAAGGGCTATTTCACATAAATGTAAATATTAAGAGATTTTATGCATAAATTTAAATGCTATTTTCAAACAATACTGAATTAAGGTATTTTTCTTAACCTTGTTTTAATGATAAATATATAACTTTTTTTTAAGTTTAAGCTTAAAACAAGGGAAAAAATGGTAAAAAAAAAAAAAAAATCAACTACATATTTTAATAAATGTTAATAAAATTAATCCATTAATATTTTACATTTAGTTAATTGCAATAATTTGTATTAATATATTCAGAGAATATACAGTAGATTTTTTGTACCAATATTTTTCCTTGTTTTAAGTAGTGTGTGTGTGTGTGTGTGTGTGTGTGTGTGTGTGTGTGTGTGTGTGTGTTTTAAATGATGTCTGATATTTTGACTGGAAAACAAGACAAATATATAAAAATGACTGAATATTGATTTGTTTGTTGTCATTCTGACATGCTCAGTCTCTATATAAACATCAAAGATGTTCTGATTGACTGATTGTTCTGCAGCATTTTCACTTTCACAGTGACATTACGTCTGGTCATGACGGATCGCAGCCTTACATTCAGATACTCCACAGGCTTGGTGACGTTGAACTTGTCCATAGTGGAGATGATGATGGCTGGGGTGGTGAGGAAGAAGAGCAGGAGGAAGAGGATGCAGTTGATGATGAAGCAGCGAAGCCACCAGGAGACTCCTCCCAAAGACAGATGCTCCCTGTGAGCCAAACAGAGTTTACTTCAGCCTGTAGTGTACAGCAGAATATTACTCAGCAGAAAGTGGGAAATCTCTTAGCTTGATAAGGTATCGACTGCTCATGGGTAATTCCTGAACATCATGAAGTCAGCAAAGAAACGGCTGACAGATCGAGAGACGGCGGCGGATGGGAACGGAATATCAGCGCATTGCTTACTGTACGGTTCAAGCATAGACTACTGTATAAAAGGCCTACTAATGCTTTTAAATGAGGATGTCAAACATTATTAGGGCCTGAATCCTGAATATTTTTTATTTATTTTTAATCTTAATTCTGTAAATTTTTCTGTATTCCGTTTTAATGGTTTACTTCAATAAAAAAAAAATAAAAAAAGGCCTAATCAATTGAATTAATAAAGATTTATAGTAATAGGGACCTATGAAATTCTGTGCGGTCTTTCGATTATTCTGGATTTATGATTTACTAAAAATGTATTATATAAAATGGTGGTAATCAAAAGGATGGCATAAAACATTAGCAGTTTAATTAATTTTGAATATGTTCTAATCTGTTGTTAAATTAAATAATTAATAAATCTGTAAAAAAAAAAAAGAGAGGTTTGCTGTTAAAAGTAAATTTTTTGATATTCCTTAAAAAAAAGTTAATAAAATCATTATTGTTACTTTAAGAAATACATCCTACTGTACAACAGTACTATATTTCTGTCACAACTTCTTCAAGCTAAACCAAATTTTTATTTTGACGGGTTGTAGTAAAGTGTATATATTTCTTTGTGTATATATTGTGATTTGATTACATGCACTTTTGATTTATTCATCCATTCTGTGAATTTCTGTATTTTTCCGTCAATTCCATTTTTATGACTGGATTCTGTGATTCCATCTGCATCATACGGCCTCAGATATGCATTATGGAACATCAAAGTAGAGTTATTTTGCATTTGTGCAATTCAGTTTTGTGTAAAATCATCTTAATCATTTGCAGCCCCTTTGAATAAAGGGTCAAGAATTGGAAGGTCAAGTCAAAGCATTGCATTGTGGGACACATGGTGTGCTCTGGTTGTATACTGCACATTGTCATTAATATAACAGGCTATTTTCCATGCATGCAAAAAAATAAAGGCAGAGAATACATAAAGGAGACAGAGAAAGAGAGTCAGAGTGTGCAGAGACGTCTGTTCCTCACCAGCGCACGTTTTGGGGATCGGGAGCATAACTGACGCTCCAGTTATAGACATGAAGATTCTCACTGAACTGAGATGAACGAAGCTCCTGACGACACTTACATCCCTGACACTGACACGCGTTAAAGTCCTTCAGGATTCTGCAGAAACACACACACACACACACACACACACACACACACACACACACACACACACACACACACACCAAGAGGAAATCACACACTACATCAACAGATAAGGAGGCAAGAGATCCAAACCTCATGTGAGCTGAACACCTAGACAGCATTTTGAGTTGGTAGATTTTTTTCATTAATTAAAATGAAAATTATTGAATTTAAAATCTAGAAAAAATTGTAAATTAATCACCTTGAAATTAACAAAATAAGTTCAAATAAATAGACTTATAGAGTGCAACAGCGCCTGTCCCATTTTTCAGCACCACTGGTTCTGGAGTATTTTTTTTACATTCATTTTTTGACACAGGGATAAAAAAAAATAAAAAAAAGTTGTGTGAAAGAGTTATAAGCCAATCAGCTACGAGGAGAATCACAACACTACAAACTTTCATTTGAAGCAAAAAAGTTCAAGATACTGAACTTAACAGCTTTACAACATTCCCATGAATTAAAACCGATGGAGAAATATAAAACTTCTCATTTACAAATGTTGATTTTTATATATATATGTATTATATAACGTTTATTGCAAAATATGTGCATATATACCAACATTTAAGTTTATTGCAAAATGTGCATATACACAACCAATAACAATATTCGTGCAACATTTTATTTTCCAAATTAATTTACAATTTAAATTGTAAAGTATTTTCCAATTTAATATAGTTTTTTATTCTTTTTATTTATTTTACACAATATGTTATGTTTAATTTTATACATTTTATGTTTAATGTTATTTTTATTCATATTACAACATCATGTGACTAGTGTTATTTGTATGAAAAAGCTGCTACTCACATAGCTGTCATGGTCTCGTTCTGGAAGGTGACGAACGCCATGCCCAGGGGTTTGGTGTTGACTTTCTCTTTCTCCTTCCTGTATTCCTCTTTCAGTTTGGCCTCCAGTTTAGTGTAATAACTCACAGCCTCCTCCTATAAAACCACACAGATTTACGGCACGACTGCATCACCAAACCAGTGCAAACAGCCACACGCCACCAGACACGACCCTCCTAAATCCTGACCTTTATTACTTCCTCTCAGGAGAGCTTTCATTTCCTCGGTACCATTCTCAGACGCAACACAAATGCTTTTATTCAAGGACACCAAGAGCCTAGTGCGAGTTAATTAAGCCAAGAGAACTAGGACTAGAAGTGTCACTTAAAAATACAAGTAAATTAAAACACTTTTAAAAATTGTACATAAAATATATTTAGAATATAAATCACTTGAAATAAACAGAATACATTTGATTTTAAATGGTCTGATTGGATTCTAATTCTGATTACTATTTTGTTACATTTAACTTAAAAAAAATCTAAATTGTAACATAAAAAATGTAAATTGTATTTTTTGTAAAAAATTTTTTTACACGAAATGTTGACTAATGTATATTATACCAAAGTAGATATTAATTTCGATGATGCGTTATTCGAAAACGGTTTAGTCTATCAAAAATACAGCATTTTACGACACAATTCAAAATGGCAGACGCCCCAAAATGGCCGATATGGTAAAACTGTGTATCATTCTACTCTGCATGCAGTACTGAACTAAAAAAAGACCAGTTTTAGGATTTTAATCCACAAAACGTTCATAGGTTTCTAAGCAAAATAGGCCATTTTTCATATCTCCAGACCAGTAGGTGGCGCTGTGCTGAAGCTCTGCATGAGGCATGAGGTCATGCTTGTGATGATATGTACCAAAACTCAGAGGAGATAGAGCCTTGCATACAATTTGTTTTTATCAAATTTGTTTGCGTGCTATTCAAGCTTTTAATAACTTTTTGCCAGCAAGGTCTGAGGATGATGTGAGCCAATTTTGGTGAAAATTTAACAAACAGTCGTGGATGATTTCAAAGTAGTTTTTCTGGAAAACTTTAATAGTCTTGAGTCAAGGAATCAGAGGAGAAATTATTTTTGCTTGTAGCCTTTATGGTTCAAAAGTTACTAACATAAACGTGAATGAAAATTTGGCCAGTTGGTGGCGCTAGAGGGATTGAGACTCAACATTCGCTGTGGTTAATGTTCAGACTGTCCTCTATCTGTGTACGAAATCTCACAACTTTTTACCATAATTCAAGAGCGGAAGAACACTAACTAATAAAATAGGTGACTACGCACTTTTAGTGCTTGGCTCCTAATAATAACAATAATAAGTGATAATCATGGGCAGAAAAGACATAAAAATGCTTTGAACCCTGCTTTTATTGGTCAGTGTTGAGCATTTCCTCTGACAACGGCACTTTGTACTATATATTGACAACACAGAGGCATTGTGGGTAATGCGTTTCTACCTCTTCACAGCCTGTAATGGCACAGCAGCACAAGTGACCGCAGGGCTTCGGGTTGATCATCGTGGGCATGTGTTCCTTAGCCATCAGATCCGTGAAAAACTTCTTACTGCGTTCAGTCTTCTTCCTGCAGGACACACACACACACACACACACACACACACACACACACACACACACGTTCAGCACAGCGGATCAATGCTCGTCCCCTCAGAGATCATACACTTCAGCCCGTTTAAGAGATCAATAGAAAGTCTCAGAGGTCGTATCATTTCTGAAGTTAAAAAGGAAAGTGCTTTTTGTGAATAATAGTCAGATCTGACAGATTCACGAAAGCTTGAGTTTTTACCTCTCCGCGTTCAGAGACATTAGTTTGGCCACGTTGTAACAAACACGTGCTTCCAGTACGACACAGTTCTCGTACGCCTGTCTGAGACACAAATGAAGAAATCAACATCTCACACTCCCAGAATAATACTGATGACATCAGACCATCAGCTAGAACAACTCTAACACCGGTGCTTTGGTCATGAACGTTAAAAGAGAAGTGTATGAATTTCAAAAACATGCAATTTACATATTTTGGTAAATGCAAAATAAGTAGATTTTCTCAGTTATTTCTCAGTTTTCACTGAAAAAAACAAACAAACAAAAAACATAAGCTTTATCAGTTGTAAAAAAAACAAACAATTTTTGTAAAGAATTGAGTAAATATTCCTCAAAAAAACATTCAATTTTAATTTATCATCACTGAAAAGTTTGGGGACAGTAAGATTTTTTTTTTTTAAATCAAGGACGCATTAAATTGATCAAAAGTTATTCAACTTATTCAAAATTTATAATTATCAGAAATCATCATAGAATGATTTCTGAAGGATCATGTGATCCAGTAATGATGCTGAAAATTCAGCTTTGATCACAGGAATACATTACATTTTAACATATTCACATGGTATATCAAATAAATTATAAAAAAATTAATCTAAAAAAAAACATATATTTTTAATCAAATAAATGCAGCCTCGGTGAACATAAGAGACTTCATTCAAAAACATAAAAATATTACAGACCCCAAACATATAGACACATCTGCATCCTTTCAAACTGGGATACAAAACAGTATTTTAACATCTAAAATGGCATATTTCACTAAATATCTTAATATCTCTATTCATTTCTATTATTCATCATTACAGTAATGACAGACAATTCCATCCTGTGACGTTTTCCATTGATTTTTTTGCTGGAGGAAACATCAGCTCTCAGGTAAAATGACATTAGACACTCGAGTCTATTCATAGTTGGTCCCCAGCGCCTCGTCACACTCATTTTTGGCAGGAACATCCTCGGCTGATCGGCCGTATGACTCGCATTTAAAACACACATTTAGACAATTACGGCAGATGCTTGCAGTCTCGTGGCATACGAGGAGGACGTTCACATCCCTGACGCCCACTGACGTACACACACACACACACACACACACACACACACGTGATTTTAATATTTTACATGAGACATGATTTACAGCGGTCAGCTGTTTCAGTGACCCACTTAAAATGTAAATGCGGAGGGAAGCATAGACGCATAAAGAAGAGGGGAAAAAAGAGATGTCTTACTCAAAGTGCTGTTTTATATGGCTTTCTTCTGCATATTTAGAAATGCCGTTGATGAATAAAGTGCGTTTCACCTGAGAAAGAGGAGAAAAAAAAAGACGTTATTTAGGATATTTGCTTTATTTACACGCACACTGATGCTGGAGGACGTTGCAGTGCAGATTGAGGTTAAGCTCAGAAATGTAGGTCAGCTCTATAGACAGACTTCATGAATATTTCATACGCATTACAGCTGCGATCGTCACAAGAGCCTCGAGAGCCTCGCTTTCACATTATGCTTCTTCTTCTGTTATTTAACAACAGCGGTTCATCGTCACTTGATGAATCTGATCGGGTTCACGTACCAGATCGTCTTCTTTGTAGTGCATCTTGGACGTGTGGCGCCTCATGCTGTAGACGGTGAGGAGCAGGTACATGAAGGCAAACGACGTGTGCAGCCATAAGAGGTTATTCCTGAAGCACAGAGAGACAAACACACGCACACTTTACCCACAATCCTTCAATTAAAGCATACAGGGAGGTTTTCAATGTGTGTGCAATGGATAAAATGTCTCACTTGGAATCCAAGTTGGCGATTGTTGTACGTCCAAAGCTGTATGCGTTGTTGTCTGAGAAAAAAACAACAATATTAATAGATAAATGTGTGCTTTTGAAAGCTATCAAAGGGGTCATATTTAGGAAACGCTGTCAGAACGTGCTGAACGCGGCCACATTATGGCCTTTTTCAAATAAAATGATAAATGCATAAAAAGTTCATAAAAACAAACAAATAATAAATTAGTAAAATTAAAATTAAAATGGATAAATGCATACAAAAGTAAATAAAATATGAAATAATAAATTATGAAAAAATAGATAAATTCAAACAATTATAAAAAGCAAATACATTAAAAATTAATTAAAAAGTTTAAAAAAAGTAAATAAAAAATAAATATACAATAAAATAAAATAAAAATATATATAAAAATAAAATTTCCCTCCAGCATGAGTTCTTCTCTATATCAGTGTCAGTGTTTCTGAACTCCTGAAACGCCTCCATTGTAGTCTTGAGTTTCTTCCAGGGAATTAACACGTCACAATATTCCTCATTATAAGAATTAATACGCAGAATAAAGGGGCGGGGCCTGGTTGAGTTAGTCAGTAGTGTGTTAAACTGGTGGTTATGGTAAAGCTCACACTTCCATCCTTCTATCTCAGGCCTGAAACACACACGTGTTGAAGCAGTTCAAAACTCAAGCCGAGAAAGTGAACATTTTCTATCGCTACCTTTCTCTTGGAGGCTTAAATGGAGCTAAACTGTGATTGGTCGCTTCAGATGTCACTCATAGTCTACGCAGCGAAGCGTTTCTGACTGAGCTCTCGGCCCTCTTTGACTCCGTTCACAATGTTCACATCTCGAAGGACTCGTGCAAAGCGCCCTCTCATCGATTTGACCCGTTCCCTTAGTTTTTCCGCTGCTCTCTCCATCCCTGTAACAGGCGACCAATTACCCGGCGAGCGGACAGAAGTTCAATCTCATTACTCAAGCGGAGCGCCGTGGATTAACCCTCTCAGATAATAATCTATCAGAGGGCAGAGAGACGGGACACGACCAGCGCTAATGTTAGCACAGCGTCCGTCTAATGATGGAGAGTCCTGTGCTCACAAGTATAACTGGAGGTCGTAGATCTTTAGGGTTGGTGATATCACTAACCCGGGGGCGGGGTTTATGTAAATTCTAGGGTTGGTGATGTCACTAACCCGGGAGGAATGTGGTGTAGTCTCTACCAGCCGTTTGTTGTAGTCCTTAAAAAACTATTTCTTTAAAAGCAAATCTCTCCCTTTGCTTTGAACTTTGAGCGTTGTAACTTTGCAGATGTTGTTTATGATCAAACAGCAACATTACACACTAACTAAAGTTAGAAAAGTCTAATCATAATCAACCACCCCTTTAAACGCCTGTACGAACCCTGCAGTTCCCGTGGACTCACCCAGTAGGTTGCCTGAGAAGTTGACGGGCAGAACGATGCCCACCGACAGAACTCCCACCACCACCAGCAGACCGATGATGTGCCGCTGGAATGACAGGTAGTGGACGGCATCTTCTCCACACTTCTCCCGGATCTCCTCGTCCCTGTGGAGAACGAGACTCACGTTAGCCGACCCTCGTTCTTCATGATGTAGAGAATACATGCAGTGTACAGAGAGTGCTTGATTACAGAGAATGAACTGCAGACTATAAAGATTATAGAGGATGGAGATATTGAGTATTGGGTTTGAAGTATGCGATAGGAAGTAGAGAGCATGAACTATGGAGTATGGGATATATAGTATGGATTATACAGTATGGTGCAGGGTTTCCCAAACTGAGGAAACTGCAGGAGATTCACGATAAATAAATAAATAAATAAATGGTTACACTTTATTTTAAGGTGTCATTGTTACAGTGTAATTATATATTTAAGTACGGAGCAATAATAATTAAACTAAATGTACATACTATAGGTTTAGGGTGAGTTTAAGGTTAGTCGCATGTAATTATGCATAATTTATAGTTATTACTAGAGGACACTGTAAAATAAAGTGTTACCAAATAAATTAATTTTAAATGAAAGCAAATAAATAAAGCAAAATAAAACACTATTCCGTAAAATAATAAAAATGCACAATTCACATAAATTCATTTAAAATGAAATAAATCAAAATAAGATCAAATAAATATATTATAAAAAAATCATAAAAATTTACACTTAAAATAAAATAAAAAACTTACTAAAAATTGATGATTAAAATGTAGTTAATTTTTTTAATTCATAAAAAAGTAAATGTACAATTTAAATATATATTTAATACACATTATAATTTTTTTTTTAAATGTAAATAATAAAATCATAAAAAGGTACACTTAAATAAATAAAACTTACTAAATTAATTAATGATTAGTGCAATTAGAAAATGCAAAATTCAAATAAAGAATTTAAAAAATAAAATAAAAAAAATCTACAAAAAGTATTCAAATGTATTAATTAAATCATAAAAATGTACACTTACAATATTTTTTTTAAATAACAAATCCAAGTTTTTTTTAAAAAGAATGAATAACACCATTACGTAAAAAATTTGAAATCACTTTAAAAAGAAACACCTAACAAATGTTTTTATCTTTTACTTGTTAACCTGCATTCATGTGAACATTAACCGTCATCACAGAACCGTGAACATGTGGTATGGAATTATTGAAATATATTTTCTTGAAGTCCCCCTGAGATTTGAAGGTAATATTCTCGGGTTGGTTTGAGAAACTCTCTTCTATAGGGTGTGCGACACAGGTCTAGTGCTGCGTTTCTGCTGTGGTAATGATATTAACAACCTCACGTTAGAGCCAAAGAGCCACTTACTTTATTCTGAATATGGCAGTCAACCAGGAACAGAAGCCCTGCAATAAAAGCACATCAAACTATGAATGACTGTCCAAACGATGTGCTGTCTCACACACACACACACACACACACACACACACACACACACACACACACACACACACACACACACACACACACACACACACACACACACACACACACACTGCTCAGTCTCTCTCTCACACACATAATGCAGCACACACAAAAATAAACAGACTATTACTGCATATATCAATACAAGATCTACAACACATCCGGCCAGGCCTGTCAAAGCCTCGGCGGGTCAGTCGGTGAGTGTGTGAGAGTGTGTGAGTGTGTGAGAGAGTGTGTGAGAGTGTGAGAGAGTGTGTGAGAGTGTGAGAGTGATTTCTCTGCAGGATTATAGGTGAATGCAGGTGAAGACACACAGGAGATGCTGAAGTCCTGCACTGATCTCTTAAGAGGCTGGAAAACAGGCTTAAAGTGGCGTCCCACCGGCTGACTTCGGTGGGTGATGATGTCAGCTGATGAAAACGCGTCACAATCACGGATTAACAGTGGAAGACCACTAAGTAGGGATGCGCCGAAGAATAAGCCAATAATCTGTATCGGACGATAAAAGATATCGTTATACGAGACCCTGGACCACAAAACCAGTCACATGGGTCAATTTTCTGAAATTGAGATGTATACATCATCTGAAAGCTGAATAAATAAGCTTTCCATTGATGTGTGGTTTGTTAGGATAGGACAATATTTGGTCGAGACACAACTATTGAACATCTGGAATCTGAGGGTGCAAAAAAATCTAAACATTGAGAAAATCTCCTTTAAAGTTGTTCATTTATGTTCTCGATTGTGCAGCATTCACTCACACAAATACATGTTTTATATATTTACGGTAGGAAATTTACTAAATATCTTCATGGAACATGATCTTTACTTAATATCCTCATGATTTTTGGCATAAAAGAAAAATGGATAATTTTGACCCATACAATGTATTGTTGGCTATTGCCACAGATATCCCCGTGCGACTCGAGACTGGTGACGTGATCCAGGGTCACGACCTTCCATCCACATAGGATGGTCTTCATAGGTGGTTTCCTATGGTTCATAGTGCCTTAAAAGGCCAACTCATTCCTTCTCAGTTTTTCCTCTCAATCAGTTTCACTTTGAGGGGTTTATTCTCGAGGTTTGCTCGAGTCAGTTTCTCTCCTGAAGGATTCTGGGGACTTTCAAGGACGGCGTCCCGAACGAGTGCAGAAACGCTGGTTCATCGTGACTGTGATTTAAACAGAGATGAAGGAGGGAGGAAGTTTTTGCCCTCTGTGAAGGCCGCTTGGTTCTTTCCGAGTGTATATTACGTTGACGTGAGGTCAGTGCTGCATGGAAAAATCAATGATGTCCACGGGGAGCGAGAGGGACTGGGAGACGCGCTGTGGGAAACGGGTGATAAAGACATCCAGTTGCATCCAAAGTCAAACTGCCTACAAATCGTCTTCATGTGTTTTTTTTGTGTTTTTTTTTCCCCAGTGTCCCGTTTAACTTGGCTTTGCTTCCAGATGAAGTGCAAAAAATGCAACCCGGCTTTCAAACACTGTGCAAAACTAGACAAAAAAAAGCATACTTGCGTATGAATATACGTCCACACAACCAGTCAGGAATAATTTTTAAATGTTTTGAAAGAAGTCTCTTCTGCTCAAGGCTGCATTTTTATTTGATCAAAAATACAGTAAAAACTGTAATATTGTGAAATATTATTTTAATTTAAAATAGCTGTTTTCTATGTGAATATATTTTAAAATGTAATTTATTTCTGTGATCAAAGCTGAATTTTCAGCATCATTACTCCAGTCTTCAGTGTCACATGATCCTTCAGAAATCATTCTAATATGATGATTTGATGCTCAAGAAACATTTATGATTATTATCAATGTTGAAAACAGCTTCATATCTTTGTGGAAACCGTGATACAGGATTCTTTGAAGAAAATAAATAGCATTTATTTGAAATAGAAATATGTAACTTGTAAAATGTCTTTACTGTCACTTTTGATCAATTTAATGTGTCCTTCTTGAATAAAAGTATTAATTTTCTTACAAAAAAAAAAGCATTTAGACCTCAAGCATTTAGAATGCAGGAAGAAAAAACACTTTCACATTAAGCTTGAAGACAAAACCATACACACACACACAGTCACAATCAGAGATTACTGCCAACCCTGAATTATTTAACAGTCACAGACTCTTACGCCGATCATCACACACAGTCATGTGACCCGCGACAGGGGGCGGGGCCAGAGGGAGTGATTGACAGGTGTCTTACGTTATCTCGCTGTTCGAAATCCACCGAGCTGGAGACGGAGGTGAGACGTTCATAACGGTCCGGCGTTTCAGAATGTAGAGCTGAAGCCACACTACACACACACACACACACACACACACACACAGAGAGAAAGACAGAAAGCAGAAGGAAAAAGAGAAAGAATAAAGTGAGAAACATGTCAGAAATCAGGTCTTCTGAAGGGTTAAACTGGATGTTTTGGGTTATTTTGAAGGTCTGAAATGAAGCGATCGGACAGTCAGAACGTCTGAACATTCAGGTCCACACAGGCAAATATAGGTCAGTCTCATCTCAGGGTTGATGGGATATTAAGTATTGAAGAACTGAGAATGCATCTGTAAAGCACATTTCCCTCCGTACGCTGAAAGATATTAAACCACAGGTCAGAACAAGACTAATCTACTCCCAAAACACACCGCAGAACAAAGACAGATCTAACCAATCCTGACAGGAAGATGTGTGTGGTCTTTCCAGCTTCACAAAACTCAAATTTTGAGTGTTTGGCAGCTAAAAAAACATCCGGATCTGAACCGAGGGATCTGTGAACCTCACTTCCATTAACCTGAGAACTGAACAATGACAAAATATCATTCACACAGCTCTATATACTGTATAAAAACACACAGTACACTCACGTAACGCGATATACACTAGCAAATCTCAACGGTCTGAATGTTTATATCGTAAACTATATTAATCACAGCTTTAATATGCTAACTGTACTTGACGAAGACATGTTCTCCGATGTTATTGTTAAACCAGCAGGTTTACAGAGCCGGATCCTCTTTTTCTTAGTCCGAACAATGGCACAGTTCGTGAAAAAAAAAGGATATTGCCACATGACTTTATTAATGTGGTTCCTCTGCTGCGGGTCTTGATGACTGACAGACTCATTAGACTAACCGCAGAAAATGGATCTGTGCATGAGGGACACAGGGAACTTTCTCTCGCCGGCTTATCTCAAACAAGTGCGTTTCAAATCAAGTGATACGAGCAGAGGTTAAAAAAAAAGGTAACCCAGCCAGAATTAACAATTTAAAAATGAATTGAGCTTTTCCGGACCTAGCATTGAGAAACGGCGTATTCGTAATACACTGAGCTGAATCTCCCAGATCTATTTCGACACTTGTTTTCTTTTATCATGACCTGTCAATCAATAAGACAGCAGTGTTTGTGTTGCAAAAAAACTGAAAACTGCTGATGCCATAAATGGACTAGAAACGCTATGATTCATATTCTATACAAAAGGAATAGTTCACCCCCCCCCCAAAAAAATGTATTGTTCAAATTTAACATTTTTATTCACTCTTATGTTATTCCAGACCAAACCCATATGACTATGTTTCTTCTGTGCTGCACAAAAGCAGATGTTTAGCAGAATGTTCATATCAATTTCCACAAAAAAAGTCCTTTAGCTTCTGTGTTATATTCCAAGTCTGGACTACTTAAATGGTGCTTTTATGGCATTTTTTGTTCTTAAAAAAAAAAAAAAAAAAAAAAAATTTTTTTTTAAATAAATAATCAAATAAATAATCAAATAAATAAATAAATAAATTTAAAGTTGCAACTTAAAATAAAAAACATAATTAATCAGTTGTTGGATGACAAGTAGTCGCCCATTGTAATAAATTAAATACAATAAAGTAAAAAACTAGGTAAAATAAAATAAAACAAAATAATAAAATAAAAATAAAATAATTTAAAGCTACAACTTAAAAATAATAATAATAATAATCAGTTGTTGGATGACAAGTAGTCACCCATTGTAATAAAAAAATTAAATTAAATAAAAAAAATGTAATCATTTAAAGCTACAACATCTAAAGTAGTCACCAATTGTGATAAATAAACTAAATAAGTAAAGTACATTTACATTAAAAGACTCATCCCTAGTTTGGAATATCATGAGAGTGATTAAAACTGTAAGAGTTAGCTCTGTGTTGGTGTGCAGGGAGGTTTGAGGAGGTCACATCCACCTACGATCACCACTCTTGAAGAAAAGCTCTACATGAGAAGATGTACTTGACTGGCCACATTCACAAGGGCGGGAAGACTCACAATACTGAGGGGTCTTGTTTGGATCCACTCTTTGGGGTCACAACGGGTCAGAGAGACACGCTAGAGCTCTATTACCTGCGTACGGGCTCATAGTTATTCCGTTCCTTTCTCGTACTGTAGTCACATAACAGACGTCACAAAGAGAGACACGAAGGACAGGCGGTTATTGACACTCATGTGTTAGAGGCCTTTGGAAAGCAAATTCACATGAGTGAGTCAAACACCACACACAAACACACACACACACACCAGAGGAAAATTAGTATGTGGTGTGCAATTAGAGAAAACACTCAAGACAGCAACCGAACACACACACACACTCACATCTCTAAAGCGACATGTGTCACCAGTGGTGTATTAGAAAAGGTCAAAGGTGAGGAACCTCCATTATAACAAACCATGACACACACACACACACACACTAGTTGTGAGCAGTTAGTTCACCAGTGAGCAGAATAAAGCATAGGAACAATAACTGAACATACTACTCCCGCTCCTCCAGACCGTTGAATCTTCTCTTCTGTCTTGGGAAGGAAAGAAAAGAGGAAGGAAAAAAATAAACTTGAACTCATTCAAATCAAACAATCTCTGAAGACTGCAGCTGTCACATCTTTAGCTGTGGAAACAGAGCGATGTTAGGGTGATAGAGACGCATGATATATCTGAGAACATAGCAGCATCTCGCTATATATTTTAAAGATGACTGATGTGCAAGTAAAATCTAAAATAAAGTACCAATGCCAAAACGTTGTGCACATGCTCGACGTTTCTGTGATCTTTATAGGATATAGGATATTCATTAAATGCCCACATCTGGCTACATTACAGCTGTGCATTCACTTCAGCTCTCAAGTGTTTACATGTGAATCTGTTCACTATGAACCGCAGAGTCACGAGAGCGTAAACTGGAGCCTCGTGTTTAATGTACAGTCCACGTGAGAAACACAGAATCAGCAATCTGACGGGTCTTTACTCTGGAGTGTGTCGCTGTAATTACAGACGGACGCTGTGCAGTCAGCAGCTCCACAAACACTTCAATCTAAACACACCGTCAATATGCAAAAGTCACTGTGGTTTTTAAATTGCCTTTGGCCATAAATGATGTGAATTAGAGATTGAGTGAGAGGATGGACAAAATGTACGCTGTGGGTCATGTGTTCCCTCCTGTAAGAGGGAAGCCGGAGATGCAAAATGTCAAATAATCAACTGTGAGACTCTAAAAGGAAGCTCAATGCCATTTCCTGCCCACTCTATTACAGGAAGAAGCAAGGCATCATGGGAGCACAATCAATTAGGCTTTTAACAAGAAAACGATCATTACAACAGCTTTCAAACCCTTCAGAATATTAATGTATTTAATGGTACTTTCTGGTAACCAGATTAAACTGCACGTCTTACAAGCTTTAAATTAAATATATATGTGGTAATTATGTAACCAAGTAAAAAAAAAAAAAAAGACAATCAATTTCCAGTAACAATAAGAAGCAGCAAATAATACATGATCGATTCAATGGAAAATGATACGAGGAAATATTTCTGGCTCCATTCTGCATCAGCGAGGGAAGGAAAAAAAGCAAAAGAAAAGTGGAAAGAAGAAAATAGAAACCCACAGCAGTGATGTGCACTGACAGCAGCAGAAACACAGCAAATCTGCTGCGATGAAACACACTGTGTTATGAAGCAGATGGTGTGTGTGTGTGTGTGTGTGAGCAGCCTTTAATTCACTTCCTCACCCTGCCAAGGAAATGTTTCTTAAAAAGTTTTTGGGTGCATTATATTCAAGCTGTGAGGAAGACACAGATGGAGGAAGACCGTCTCTGTGAGGCAGAACCTGAATAATAAGGGTGGCATCATGAAGAGACACCCCAGAAAGAAGATAATTTAGGGGATTTTAATTAATAAATCCATCCTGCACTCACAAGCCAAATAAATATTTGGCCATAGCCTATTTCTGCTAATGAACGTAACTTCCGAACGCAATGATCAAACTCAATGAAGCTTGGTACATATGAACATCAGGACAATTTGAGGACACGCACCAATTTTCATCCAATTCCGTCAATGGAGGCGCTATAACTAGGAAATCCTGATGAATCTTCAACTTTGATCAAGAAGTCCAGCTCTTGGACGACAATTGTTCTGTTGACGTTTTCTCTACTTTTGCCAACTATTTAGACTCTGATGAAGGCTAAAGTTGGCTGTAATTGGAGACTGCCTTAACGCTGTGTTTGTCATTATAATGGAAAGAGCAGTGGGCTTGGGTCCATATCTCCATATCTCATCCCGTGAGACACCAAGACTTTTTTTAAATCAGTAACCAGAGGTGGTCTTCTCCGTTTGACTCAAATGTGCTCCTAAGACCCGTGGTTAACCGAAAGTGAGGTTGAATCTGCTCTTCACAGTAATTCTACTTAAACACCAGGTTCTCGTCCACTATTGGCCACTTCTGGAGATACTCTGAGAGAGGGTTTTATTGATTGGATGAGATCATGTCCATTGCTGGTCATTTCAGTTGATAGCTTGAAACAGGGATTCTGAAATGGGCAAAACCCCTTCATCGGCAGCTGCTAAATCCCTATAATTTTCCAGGCTGTGTACATGGGATTCTGATGATGCAAGGATGAAATGCTCTCTTTGTTACCCTTGCTTTCTTTTTCTTTTCCACCACACACAGAGAATATACAGGAGAATTGAAGAAATCACACGAGATACATCTGAGAAATCATTCAATTTGACATCCAAATAACACCCATCAATCAAACAAGTTTGACAATGACATGTCCTTACCTGTCAGCATCCGTCACCAGGGCCAGACGGCCGTAATCCCACGCCACTTTCCGCAAAATGGAGAAGACAAAAAGAAGAACCTGAGATGGAGAGAGAAGCAAACGATCAGCCAAACTACGAGTAAGAGAGAAGTCAAACTAATGCAGAAAATGAATCAATATTGTGACATGAAATTTTCAAGACTGTAATATAAAAATCGCTAGTTTCCACACTGAAAAACAGGAACAATGCAATTAATACATTTGAGGATACAATTTGCTTCTGAAGCAGTTTAGAGCTTTCAATCTTGTTTATATTGACCTGAGAAGAGAAGCAGAACTACAGCTTGCAGTTTACATTGATGTGTAGCTCGCAGCTGAAGTCATCAGCAAAAATGTAGGTTAAGAGGGCAGCCATGGCGCTGAGAGTTAGTCGAGCTGACAGAGTTGGTGGGTAAAACAACTGATGTTGTGTAGCTCTGTCTGCTCGTGTACATTTAAAATGCAAGGTCCATCCGAAGTGATTATGTGAATATAACTCTGACCAGACAACCAGAAAAGCGGGTCAATCCATTGAACTTGCCAATCCATGGAAAGTTCAACATTCTGAAATTGGTATTGATACCGACTACTGTGATTTTGAAGTGAAAGTGAAGTGAAAAAAGTACTGGAACTGAACCAGGAACCTTTGGGTTACCAATCGGACTCACTAACCATTAGGAAACGACTGCCCCATGGTATCATGACAACACTATTTCAATTGTCATGAAAATGTCACAATGCTAAATATCTTAAAGGTCCTTTAAAAAAAGGCTTTATTTTCTAAAGGCAAAATATATATTTTTATTGCCATCTTTTGATTTTTTTGGGAGAAAAATATGATAAATAGGGGTTGCACTACTACTGATTTCTTCTAATCGGTTACTTATCAAAACAATATCAGAGTTACTCGACGACTTGTGGTTTATGTTACCATTTCAAAAGAAAAAAAAGTTAAATTCAACAAGTGTTTATTAACTGACAGCCCAATGAATGCAACAACTGTGTCTCTTACACGTATCGTAAAAACATTAAAATAATGGACCTTAAATTTGACGTCAATCAGTATGTGCATAAATATATATTAATAAAATTAATTTTAATAGTTAGCCAAGGGTTCTTATACAACATTAGCCTCTTCATATTACATTACACAAGTCTTCAAAAGTAAAAACAATGGATCTGTCCTCACATCACTTAGATCTTTACTCAACCAGTTAAAAATAGTTAATAATAAAATAGGACAAAATTCAATCTTTTATCGTCCTCCTGTTACACACTCTCTTTGGTTGTAGTCATGGCTCGCTGGATAGCGATAAGAAAAACAAGCGTGTCGTTATGGTTATTGAGCGTATGTCTTCTGAAAGCGTTGACTAGTGTTTAAAGTAGTCGACTTCCCGACTGTCGCAAGCCCTACTGGGAAATTCTCTTGACAGGTTTGTGCGATTCATCCAAAAATCAACTCAAAAAACACCATTAGTGGATAATATACTGAGATTCCACTATTCATTTAATGTTTAATGATGTTTAAACCTTTTAATTCACTAATTTGGTTTAGGTATTTTGCAGCTAATGTTAAAATATTCTTGTCTTATTCTACAGGCAGAGCTCAGAGACATCAAGGTGCACATTTTTCCACGGCAGTCACTCACCAGGAAGCACATAAAGTCGAGCGCGAGGACCGTGGGAACGCCTCCGAAGGGAAGCCCCTGCAGAACAGTGCTGCGGATCCGGGCCGAGAAGCAGAAGTCTTTGGAAGAGTTGCTGTAACAGTTGGGCTGACCCGTACAGGCCAGGTTCCCAAAAATCCCCATCGTCACGATCAGATGTTTCACTATAATCACTGCAACATCCTGATGAAGAACCTGAGGACAAGAAAAGCCAGACAAGATCAATTTACACTCATTATAACCACACAAAGACCAAACATGTAGAGTTAGGTATGACTAGAAAACAAAAATTATATTTATAAAATAAATAATAATTGGTCAACCGATATCAGCTGATATTTGGCATCTTTATCGACAGAGTTTTTCAGTTTTTTATTTACACTGTGTATTAGCCCCTCTGCTCTCTAAGACTGTATAGGCCAAAAAGAAGAAAGAAAAAAACGGTGGTTCGACTACCACTACTACTAATTATTATTTTTATTGTATATATTTTTTCATTATTTTTTCATTTATTATTATCATTATTGTGGAAAAACTGTGAGAACAGTGTACAAATGACAATAAAACGTTTTTTCTCCAACATTTTCCTCAGTATTTACAGTATTCAAGTCTACCGTCATCATCGTCCTCCCATCAGCACTGAGACAGCAAGCGGATATTAAAGCCTCATACTGGAGATTATATAATAGTGTTCTGACGTAATGGAACACTAGACACCCGTTTGAAGAGCATCCAACTGCTCTCCTCCGTCTGAATCATCCCACTCATCCCAGCGCTCCCCTGCTCTCACACACTCATCCCAGCACTCCCAGCATCACCTGATCTCAAACACTCATCACAGCGCTCCCAGCATCCCAGCGTCCCCTGCTCTCATACACTCATCCCAGCACTCCCAGCATCACCTGCTCTCATCCCAGCGTCCACACACTCATCCCAGCACTCCAGGCATCACCTGATCTCACACACTCATCCCAGCGCTCACACTCATCCCAGCACTCCCAGCATCACCTGATCTCACACACTCATCCCAGGCAGCGCCCCAGCGCTCACACTCATCCCAGCATCACCTGATCTCACACACTCATCCCAGGCAGCGCCCCAGCGCTCACACTCATCCCAGCATCACCTGATCTCACACTCATCCCAGCATCCCAGCGCTCACACTCATCCCAGCGTTCATACTCATCCCAGCACTCCCAGCATCATCTGATCTCACACAATCTTCCCAGCGCTCCCAGCATCCCAGCGCTCCCCTGCTCTCACACACTCATCCCAGCGTCCACACACTCATCCCAGCACTCCCAGCATCACCTGATCTCACACACTCATCACAGCGCTCCCAGCATCCCAGCGTCCCCTGCTCTCATACACTCATCCCAGCACTCCCAGCATCACCTGATCTCACACACTCATCCCAGCGCTCACACTCATCCCAGCATCACCTGATCTCACACACTACTCCCAGGCAGCGCCCCAGCGCTCACACTCATCCCAGCATCACCTGATCTCACACACTCATCCCAGTGCCCAAGCACTCACACACATCCCAGCGCTCACACTCATCCCAGCGTCCACACACTCAACCCAGCACTCCCAGCATCATCTGATCTCACACACTCATCCCAGCGCACACACTCATCCCAGCGCTCACACTCATCCCAGCACTCCCAGCATCACCTGATCTCACACACTCATCACAGCGCTCCCAGCATCCCCTGCTCTCACACACTCATCCCAGCGCCCTAGCGCTCACATTCATCCCAGTGTCCCAGCGCTCACACTCATCCCAGCACTCCAAGCATCACCTGCTCTCACACACTCATCCCAGCGCCCCAGCGCTCACACTCATCCCAGCGCTCACACTCATCCCAGCGCAAACACTCATCCCAGTGTCCCAGCGCTCACACTCATCCCAGCACTCCCAGCATCACCTGATCTCACACACTCATCCCAGTGCTCCCAGCATCCCAGCGCTCCCCTGCTCTCACACACTCATCCCAGCATCACCTGTTTGTGTGGGGTGTGTGGGAGCTTTCTGACTGAAAGGAGATGGTTGTCCAAGTGCTAGTGATCTGAGGTTGTAGGTTCGAACACTTGTATTCAATGCAATATCACTGAGCTTGATGAACGACAACACACCCACTGCTCAAACAATTGCAGCAATCGGCAAATCAAACATGATCTCCGGCTAAATTAAATTCTAGATCGTCTCCCAGAGGGCAAAAGCCTACATTTTTCATTCAAAATATGAGACTGATCATATGTAATTTCACAGGCTTGCCTCAGTACTATCTGCTCATATAGACTTGGGTTGATCATTCGTTCTAATAGATGATTTCATCATTTTTAAAGCGAGAACGTTTTGTTTTTAGCTGTAGAGACTAAACAGTTCTGGCCTGGAGACTCGTCAAAACTCCCCTTTTGTGCCTAATGTGCTTAAAAGTCATTGTGGGTTTGGAAGTACATTAATAAAAATAAAATGAAGTAAATTACGACATTCACTAATTATGGGTGAACTATTACTTTAAGTGTGCTGCAAAGTGGACTTGTGGCTTTATGATGAGAATATGGAGCCAAAAGGGCGAAGCTGAATTTAAAGGGTTAGTTCACCCAAAAATGAAAATTCTGTCAGTAATTACTCTCATGTTGTTCCAACCCCGTTAAAGGAACACTCCACCGTTTTTTGAAATAGGGCTTATTCACTTTCTTTCCCACATTTAGATAGGTGGGCAAATGCATTTTTATCTCAGTGCATGCATTGTTTTAGTTTGACAGGGTCGGCGCTAGCTTAGCTTAGCACAATGAATGGAATCCTTTGTTGCCAGCTAGCATGTCCTGAGTAAAAGTGATATATAAAAAAATTTAAAAACCCACCTAATTACTTCTTGTGGCCTGCGTATTCACAACAAGTACAAATAGCGATGCAGATTAACACTAGGCGATTTCCTAGGCAGATATTGACTTATATATTAAGGACTATATTAGGGGGAAGCACAGGCGAAGCACTGCTACTTGGGCGTGATATCTCTGCGCCTAAGTAGCAGTGCTTCGCCTGTGCTTCCCCCTAATATAGTCCCAAGTCAATATCTGCATAGGAAATCGTCTAGTGTTAATCTGCATCGCTATTTGTACTTGTTGTGAATACGCAGGCCACAAGAAGTAATTAGGTGGGGTTTTTAAATTTTTTATATCACTTTTACTCAGGACATGCTAGCTGGCAACAAAGGATTCCATTCATTATGCTAAGTTAAGCTAGCGCCAACCCTGTCAAACTAAAACAATGCATGCACTGAGACAAAAATGCATTTGCCCACCTATCTAAATGTAGGAAAGAAGGTGAATAAGCCCCATTTCAAAAAACGGTGGAGTGTTCCTTTAAGACTTTCGTTCATCTTCGGAACACAAATTAAGATATTTCTGACCTAATACTTTTTGTGCGCAAAACCCCCTAAAATATTTGTTTCTTCTGTGTTTCTCTGAGTGAGTTCAGCGCAGTGTAACAGCGCAGCGCTTCTGGGTTGTACGTCAGAACGGAGGCTCACTATTGGCCAGCATCACACACATGACCAGCGTCGGCCAATAGTGAGCCTCCGTTCTGACGTACAACCCAGAAGCGCTGCGCTGTTACACTGCGCTGAACTCACTCAGAGAAACACAGAAGAAAATGAAGAGTTGAATAAAGTCGTTATTTTTGTTTGTTTTTCGCAAAAAAAAAAAGTATTCTCGTCGCTTGATGAACTTAAGGTTGAGCCACTGTAGTCACTTGGACTATTTTAACGATGTCTTTACTAACTTTCTGGGATGGCAGATTTCAATCACAGAGAAGCCTATGGAGGAGTGAGACAGCTCTCAGATTTCATCAGAAATATCTTAATTTGTGTTCTGAAGATGAACGAAGGTCTTACGGGGTTGGAACAACATGAGGGTGAGCAATTACTGATAGAATTATAATTTTTAGGTGAACTAACCCTTTAAACTGACCCTTCAGCACGTCACAGAAGCAGTTTTAGAGGAGAAACAAAGATAATACATGAGCACTAATCCTGAAAACCCCTGTCTTCAGTTCTGTGGCTCTTCTGTGTGTGAAACACGACACGATCGGCACCAGAATCAGGGCTGAAGACACAATATCAACCCCTGGATCTGTCCGAAACACGCAGCACACGACCGGATAATGGGCTAAAGCTGCCAGCTGAGATTCAGGCTTAGCACACACACACACACACAGAGAGAGAGAGAGAGAGAGAGAGAGAGGGGGGATAAGAAGGTGAGGTCGGGCTGAAGCGCACTGCGGTAGATTGTTCTGCTACACTGGCCTCAACACACACACAGACACACAGTGTGTTGCCTACATAGACAGCATCATAGACAGCATCATAGACAGCATCATAGACAGCATCATAGACACAAGCAACCGCAATATTAGAGACGCACCGGTCGACCAGCCATTAATCGGAATCTGATTGATGTCTGGACGTTTTTTGTTTTCTTTTGGTCAATCTCGGTTCCGGACTTACACACAAACTGCATTGCAATCATTTCCCAAAATGTCATTTGTGTGGAAATATTGCCAAGTCTGTAAACAAGACGTCAACACAGGCCGGAGACGGGACACGCTGAAGATGGACACAAAGAGGAGAGCAGAGATGCGACAGGAGAGGAAATACCGTACAGGCACAGCCGGTCACGGCTAAGATTAGGGATGAACCGATATGAACATTCTGGCCGATACCGATAACCGATAATTCTTTATATTAGAAAGCCGATAACCGATATATTGGCCGATAAATCTAAATCCACATTTTTGTATAATTTTTGAGAGCCTGATTACAAAAACAAAAGTCTCACCATTAAAAGCCATGTCCCAAACACACAATTCTAATGTTTTCATTATAATGTTATGTAGCCGATATGACAGACTTGCATGTCACACTTTACTGTATTTTGTTTTTTGGAAGTGATTCCAATCATATTTCAAGCTATTCAAAAGCATCATGTTGAACACTGTGCGCATCTGAAGTGTCTCAGCTGAAGGAAATAATACAGACAAATTTTTTCATCAGGCCGATACCGATAATATTAAACGTGTGTAGCGTCTTTGTTTGGATCTTGATTAAAAATGCAGTGATTGCCTCATTTCAAATAGCTACAGTTATTTTTGTTTAAGGCAGATTTGACCTGTCACAGAGCAAATAAACAAAAATAATGACTTTAAAAATAATAATAATAATAATAATAATTATTATTATTATTTGGCAACCGGTATATATTGGAATCTGCCCATTTTCTTGTAAAAAAAAGTTACATTTTATTTAAGGTTTCTGTGTTACAGTGTAATTATGAATTTATAAGTACTGTGCATCAATAATTAACTAAATGTACTTACTATAGGGCTAGTTGCATGTAATTATGCATAATTTATAGTTATTACTACAGTATAACATGCACTGCAAAAAATGTCTAACCTCCCCAACTCAATTTTCTAGTGACTGGTAACATCTACATTTTTCAATTGGCCCATGTGAAATATGTATTATATAATTTACAGAATTTCACTTGGGCCAATTGATAAATTTAGATGTGACCAGTCACTAGAAAATTTCAAGTTTGGGAGGTTAGAATTTTTTTACTGTGTGTGTGTGTGTGTGTGTGTGTGTGTGTGTGTGTGTGTGTGTGTGTGTGTGTGTGTGTGTGTGTGTGTGTGTGTGTGTGTGATTGCAGGATTATGAAGACCGCATCATGTAGAGCACGCAGAGATGAAGCAGCAGGTGCTTTCACTCAGAATCCCACAAAATAATGACAGAGAGAGAGAGAGAGAAAGTACTGCATGAGAGGCAACGCAAAACCAAAATCTAATGATTTAACACCGCTAGAGAAGAAACAGAGTCAAAGCGGTCCGATAATGTCCTGAGATGCAGGAAAAACGAAAAGGCTCATTACAGTAAGACAAGTGGTTATTAATATCCTCCATTCACCAATCTAAACACAAAACTGTGCCTGAAACTAAAGCTTTTCTCAATACGGATGATGACAGTGCAATCATTTACTGTACATTAATTCATTCAAAGCATAACAAATGATGAAAAATCACAATTCATAATCCACATGCAATGTAACGCAGTTCAACATGATTGAACACAATTTAAAATCAAAATGGATATTTAGGTATTGATAACATCTCAAGACAGGTGTACTGTGAGGGTCTTAAATGCGTATCTTTAACAACACGTCGTGGTTTCATAAATCAGCCAGTAATTAATTAGTCTTCAGTGCAACAGAGCAACAATTCTCAGGTCGAGAAGATGTGACCGAAATTAATAATGATCAGTGAGTGAGTCAGATGTTAATTCATTAACATCATCACCAAATGATTCAGCGAGTCATTAGACTAATTCAATTACAAATAACTGAATGTTTGTCGTTGCATTCAATAAAGAGATCTAGAGATGTGTATCTATCTGAATATAAAGTTGTGTTATCTTGTATTAGAACTGCTAACAGAACCAAATGTAAAACCATTTAATTCTGATTAAAAACAATCTTGCTCTTAACGCCACCATTTTTTTCATTTTTTCTTTAAAAAAAATGGTCTAATTAAAAATGTAAGAGCAAGATCAACCAATGAGAGGTGTCACCACTGTTACCATGGCAACCGGAAGAGGGATGTTTTGAGTTTTGTAGGCAGAGGCTAGACTCACTCGATCAGCTTGTTGCTGTAATACATCGATCCACCTCTGAGCTGTGGCTGGTTTGGTTCAAAGATTAGAAAACTTGATTGACAATAATAGTTCACTCAAAAATAAATACTTTCCTTCAACCTCAGAGCACAAAAGGAGGCATTTTCCGGCTATGACGATGGGAATGAAGTGTTTCAAGCTTCATAAAAGCTTCAAACCATCTTCAGATTTTCTCCTGTTGTGTTCAGCGGAGAAAGGAAAGTCAGAAGGGATTGGATGAGTCAACGATGACGACTCTGTGATTCCTCTGGAGAAAAACACCACAGAATCCTGAACACGAGCTGTGAACTGAAAGCGTTTGTTTCCAGGTTAAACCGGATCAGGTCTTCATAGGGAATCATGAGATCCTTTATCTTTATCCTGTTAATAACCTGACAAGATGATGCTTTTGGAAACAGTCTAAAGCCCTGTTCGGACAGGACTAGTTTAACATGGAGAGGTGGGGTAATGTAATTTTACAACAGGACATCTGTGATATTAATGGCCAATTCACACGGGATTAGATATCTCAGTAAAACTAGAAGAAGTGGGAGATTAACTTGATTTGCACACCCTCCCTGTCATCATGTGAGTAATAAGTTGCTTCCTGATCATCATCATGTGCGCAAACACATATATATAACCTTATATATATATATATATATATAAAACAGTTAGTAATCTATACTGACATTGTCCATAATGATCACTGAGATGCACATTCGGACGGGACTAACATCACGGAGAAGCTCTGGTGATTATTACTTTGTTAAACTAGTCCAGTCTGAATAGGGCTGATGTTAGTAAAGATCACGGTGACTTTTACCTTCAGTAAAAAGGTCCGGAAAAATTCCCTCAGGTGATACTAATCCCGTGCGAATAGACCCGCTGTAAATACGTACGTAAATATTCCGTCATTTCCTGTTTAAAAGTAGTTTTCCACGTTTTTTCCAAGTATGGAGACGCTTGAAAAGCATCAGTTGTGTTCTAGACGCTGGAACGAGTCTGTGGCAAAACTCAAGTGTTTCACACACACCATTCAGATCAGAGAGAAGATCAAAAGCACTTGTTAGAGGCACAAAACATCTTTTAGCATTAGCTAAGTGCTTATTACCAACACAATCCAATCTGAAGTTAATTAATACATCGTTCCACCGGACATAACTGTTTTATATATCTAAATATAGGTTATATGTGTTTGCGCACGTGATATCAGTGTAATACACACATCGACATGAGGGTGACGGCGATGAGTTATTCTCCCACTTCTGCTAGTTTTACTGAGATATCGTATCCCTGTGCGAATTGGCCATTAATATTATAGACGTCCTGTGGTAAAATGACATTACTCCATCTACCCGTATAAAGTTAATCCCGTCCGAAAAGGGCTTTAGAAGTCTGATCAGGAACACACGCCCGAGGGTCTGCTTTGATTTCACAGGGTCTGACTTGAGTGTGTAAGAGAAAGCCATTAAATATAAAGCCAGCATCAGTGTAAGGCGTTCCCTTAAGGAAGAGTCCGAGTCTGGCTGCATTTCTTTATTCATACTCTTTGTACGTTTATTTATTTACGCTGAACCCACGAACCTACTTACAGTTGTAAAAAAGCAAAAAGATGTTTCTATTTTCTCCGACTTTAGCATCAAAAACGAGGGGAAACGGAGAGAAGGTGGAAAAAATAAGTAAAATGGGGTGAAATGAGAGTCTATGTCCAGATCTATTTGATTTTTACCACTGAAATTAGGTCAGAAACTAATGCATGATGGGGTTTTATTGTGGTAATTAGAATTGACTGTTACAATCAATAATGCATTGAATTTTCCTGCATTCCCAGTTCACACATAAAAAAGGGAAAAAAGGAGTTTCAAAAGTTTTCTTGGTTTAAAAAGAGTGATATAAATGTGGAGTATAACAAGTTAATAATACATTTTAAGATCATGTTACATTTTAATCGTGTTTTATGTCATATATTATTAATATTGGTCTCCACATCTTCTATGAAGTTTAATCAGGGTTGTGAATAACTGAACACTAACACTAAAAGGTTTTTGGTCCGTCCTATGAGCACAAATTCAATCGAAGTTCAATTCCTGACCATGTCCATGAAGAGAAAATACAATTACACCAAAACAAAGGGAAGAAGAAGGAGAAGAAGAAGGAAAAGACAAAAGAAACGGAAAGGAAAAGAAGGAGGAGGAGGAAAATAAATAATGTAATGAGAAAGTTAGCAGCAGCATCTGTGGTCTAAATATGTACAATTACAATAACCGTATTAAACTACAACAAAAGACCACATGTTTCCTATTTCATAAGTTGTTCATGAGCATCTGCTAAATGAAAGGAAAAACTCTGAGGTCATCAGGGGAAAACATCAACTGGACAAAAGAGTCTTTCTTTGTTAGTGAGTGTGTGTGTGTGTGTGTGTGTGTGTGTGTGTGTTGAGATTGAGGACAATCAAAAAGAAAGAGGAATACATAGATTTCCACAGAAGACTCTGAAGACCAGGAACAAAATGAGAAACCAGGCCTGTGTTTCTCTAACACACCCTAACCCTCAGTAGATCATGAAGAGCCATCAGTGCCAGTCTTCTGCTTCTGAGAAACACAGTCCAGACCGATGAGATAATTAAACAGCCATCAGTACCAGTGGCTTCATCAAATTGAGATGATGGTCCTTCAATTCCATAAAAGCCCACGAGACCACGTATGATTGAACATCACTGAGTTAACAAGACTCTGGACGGCTCGCTGCTGGTTATATTTGTGCCAAAGTCTGATAAAATAACCAAAATAATCATCCAACCAAACTCACACACATGAGAGACAGCGGCTACATTCACACAGATATCAGACCGGTTTCATATAGTTGTGTTCAACCACAGTTTAGATAGTGTGGAGAGTGAGTGACAAACACATTCTGCCAAAAAGTCTTCTGAAATGTACCGAAGTCACCAGAGAGCAAATGTCATGAACACCAGATATATCTGTTTACTAGTGTGATCAGGACACTAGTTCATTTATGTAAGTGAGGATAGCAAAATAAAGTAAACTATGACATATTATACACAAAAATTTACAGTCACTCATACAGTGACTACCAGTAAAATGTATGCAAATCTGGGACCAAAAATGACCTGATCATGTTTTACTGAAGTGTTTTTTCTTTAATTACTAATTTTTTACACATTTTTACACCTCAGACTGAACAAAATGAAGCATTGCTTGGTGATTGGTTGAGATGAACTGGTATTATCTAATTGTGAAGTTAAATTTAACAGCTGACAGATATTCAACATAATTCCTCTGTGAGACAGTCTAACTAGTCTGACCAGTCTAAGAAGGAAGGACAAAACCAGTGAAATATCAACTGATTTGATAACTCTTGAGTTTTTGTCATTATTATTACCATTTTCTAAACTATAGCGAATAAACTGTGATAATGTGAGCAATGTTGGAGGTGTCAGCTGTATATGATCTTATTCATGTTTTTATGTTATTACAAGTATTTCACAGCCATAGAGTGAGACAAAACTCTATCTTGGTATTTACAATCTGCTACTATGGTTCGGGCTACACACACACTCGGGCTACACACACACTCGGGCTACACACACACTCGGGCTACACACACACACACTCGGGCTACACACTCGGGCTACACACTCGGGCTACACACTCGGGCTACACACTCGGGCTACACACTCGGGCTACACACTCGGGCTACACACTCGGGCTACACACTCGGGCTACACACTCGGGCTACACACTCGGGCTACACACTCGGGCTACACACTCGGGCTACACACTCGGGCTACACACTCGGGCTACACACTCGGGCTACACACTCGGGCTACACACTCGGGCTACACACTCGGGCTACACAAGCAGGTTGCCTTTGGCTACCAGTTTAAGACAGCACTTTAAAAAAAAAAATCTGTAAAAATAGGGCACAATCTACTGTATTAATGTGACGGAATTTTACGCGTTTTTATTTTTTTTCAGTTGTTTAACCTGTATTTTGAAATTTGAACTTTATTGCGTTGTGTTTTATGGTTAACGGAAACGTCAGTAAAATGACTGCATAATGTCCGGGTAATAAGATGCCAGTTCTTTTTCTGTTAATTCTATGGATTTATTTTCCACAGTGAGTATTTGGTCTTGTATCTTGTTGGCATGTTTCATTCCCAGATGCAGGAGCAGCGTTTACAGTGATCCCGATCCGCTCTGAGACACCGCAAACGTCACCGATCATGTGTAAATGAACACCGTGATGCGCTTCAATCTGAAACATGCAGCGCATATAGGCTGTCTGTTTAATTCAGTCGCAGCCTTTGCAATTAGATAATCACACTAAGCCATATCACGAGTTTGGTTTTGTTTAAATGAATCATGCATCCCTTCAAAACAGGTTAATGCATTACTGCTAAAAATAAATGTATCTATAAAAAAATAATAATAAAAAAAGGATTTTACTTACAGAGCCAGACTGTTGTGTTCAGTATAGAGATAATTTGATCTGTTCAGTAATGTCCTGCACAACTGCGCTTGTTAAAAACACGTTCAATCGAGTTATCACAGCATCACATGCCCGGTATGAAATCTAAAACATCTCTTGGCTCTTGTGCTGATGCATTGAAGTAATCGAGTTTGAACTTTAAACGTTTTAATTCTCTCAGTGCATTAAAGTACGTCTTCTTTCTGCAAGCAGGAAACATTTTCTCAACGACCCGCCAAAACTTGATAGCGTCTGCATTTTATTGGATTATCGATATCCTGAAGCGGTTCACGGCTGGTCATTTATCCGAGGCGTGTGGACAGACATCAAGTTGAATATCGGTCTTGATGGCCGTGACCTCAGCGGACCGTCTAGAAGTGTGAAGCGAGAGGAATACCCTGAGGAGATGTGCAGTTCCTCATCCAGATCTGCTGATGTCTATATTTCTGACATGAAGTCAGTGCCGTCTTCACACACAAGGCCAGACTGAACTAAAGAGAAGCTCTAGAGGTACAGCATGGCGTAGACACTAGGGGTGTAACGGTTCTCGGTAAAAATACAAAGCGACTTGCATTGCATTGCATTTGCATTCTTATCAGTTCTTGCTTACCCTGGGAATCGAACCCATGACCATCGCTCTACAGTTCAATCTACAGGAAAGCCAGTTCTGAATGTTATGATATGAAACTTAAAGGATGTTTTAATGGTGCAAAGTCATCTTATATGTCAAAAGATCAAGGCAAATTTAATTTATCATGACCCCTTTAATGTATATAGTCGATTATATCGTGGCTTTTTCAGTAGCTCAAACCGGAGAGCATTCACTTAGCAACGTCAAGGTCATGGGTTTGATTCCTATAATGCATGAACTGATAACATGCAATCAAAGTCACTTTGGATCAAAGTAGTCTAAAACGTAAAAACAACATCAATTGACTAATTCTAAAAAACATTTATAACTAAAATGGACACCATTTCCATCCGAAACAAACATGTTTTACCATAAACAGGACTAGTAATATATGCAAAATTAATAAAATGACCAACAGCAAAAGCCAAAATAATGAATCAATGGGACACATGGCTTCATTTTGCACAGCATATCAAAGTTGAGTGATTTGCATGTGTTTTTTTCCACTAGTTATTTGCACTAACCGCTGTTTTCCTCTATCAGATCAGACGTCTGTTTTTGGGTCACGACACACGGTTGAGAACCGCTGCCGTAAACAACATGCATTCAGCATGACACAGCAGTGAGCTTTCAGCTGTTGCGTCTGACACACACACACACACACACACACACACACGGCCACGATCATGTGACCGAACACACTTATCTCACGCGAACAGACCCTCTGCCATCTCAGAGGCAGCAAAAACACCGACCCAGAGGAGAATAGTGACATATCTGAACTCTGATGATATTTGGGTTTAGTCCTTGCCAGAACGTTTGGACATTCATGCACAAAGCCTCAAATCAAAATGTCCAAGTCTAAAGTGATTTGCGGGTCACTTTATAAGATCCTGAGCCATTTCTACAAGGATGCACTCCTTTAACTTGACCCTGCAATGCTTGGGTAACCTCCCAGAACACCCTGTACTAAACCCCCTCAGATCAACCTAACATGATGATACACAGATACATGACGTGCATGTTGATTTAACATAGCACTCATCGTATTACTTTGGATAAGCCTCTGAGAAGCAGGTAAACACAGATCTGCTGGATAAGTTATTAATGATACAGGCTCAACTGTTATTATGAGCAGATGCTGAGAGACGAGACGCTCAACACAACACACTCTTCCTCCGGCTCCTCGTTAGACACATCAGAGTGAAACTCTCGCTACTGATCACTAAATCATATTCAAACTCCCTTCTGGCCACCAGTGAAATACATGCCATGTTTCCATCCAACAATTTGTATGCAAATTTTGGGATATCCCATTAAAAACACACTGGATGGAAACGCCATGATGCGCAATAATTCTAAAAATATGCATAAAAAATGTTTTGCATGATATTCAAACTTTCCTTCTGGCCACCAGTGAAACACATGCCATGTCTCCATCCAACTATGTTTATGCAAATTTTGGGATATCCCATAAAAACACACTGGATGGAAACGCCATGATGCGCAATAATTGTAAAAATATGCATTATTTTTTTTTTGCATGATTTTCAGACTTTCCTTCTGGCCACCAGTGAACTATTTTAATGCAAATTTTGGGATATCCCATAAAAACACTGATGCACAATGACAATTGCAAATAATTGCACAAGTTTTGTCTTACACTCTGAGACGACGAACTTATTTATGATGGCGGATAAAAGAGAAGTCAGCTATTTTGAACTTGCTCTCAGATTTTGTGCAGTTTTTACCATTTCCAGATGTTGTACTTTAACAAACTCCTCTTACAGTTTTGGTCTGATCCTCTTCAAATTTGGCGAGTGTAATCTTAAGGCCTTTGCGATGTTAAAATGTGAAGATCTTGAGTCTTTGCTGAAGGGTGTGTCCGTGGCGGCCTGACAAATTCTGATGTTTCACCATGAAAGAGGAAGCTGTTCTACCTCAGGCATACAATGTCCAATCTGCCCCAAACTTCACAATGTTTGATAAGAGTCCTGTCCTGAACACATCTACATGACAATATTCAGTTATTGTAATAGCACAACATGCTGGTAGCAGGATGTGTGGCAAATACAAATTACTTTGACATAGTCCTCCTATATTTACATACTGCCCACCATTTTCCTAAAGCCGCCTTTCATCGCTGCTTGCAGCTTTAATTATTATTATTATTATTATTATTATTATAAATATTACTTTATTTAAATGTCAAGTATGTAATTTGTGTAATACAGAACTGGATAAATAATGCCAGAAAATAAAACTAGAGTTAAGTCAATGTTGGCATCGCTCAAACAAACAGATTGCAGTTCAGTTTGCTGCCACTAATGGCACATAAATCTGCTTCCGAGTGGAAAATGTTTTAAAGAGGTGGTATAATACCCTTTTCACAAGATGTAAAATAAGTCTCTGATGTCTCCAGAGTGTGTGTAAAGTTTTAGCTCAAAATACCCCACAGATATTTTTATATTGCATGTTAAAGTTGTCACTTTTTGAGGGTGAGCAAAAACGCACCGTTTTTGTCTGACCCTTTAAATGCAAATGAGCTGCTGCTCCCGGCACAGGGGGCGGAGCTACAACAGCTCATGTCCTTTTACCTCACACAGACATGCACAGGAAATGTCAATGTTTATGTTCAAACCGGAGTCAGACGAAGATGGAGAGACTCAAGAAGTGACAAAAGCTTCTTTTAAAAAGGGGTTCAATCTCACAAACTTGACCAGACCAGTCAGATCACAAGCTCTCGTTTACAGTCTGCCTTCAACTTAACGCTGTGTAGAACAAAACTGAAGCTGATTGAACATGACACCTGCATAACCTGTGTCTAAACGTACACCTGTGTGAGAGAGAGAGAGAGAGAGAGAGAGAGAGAGAGAGAGAGAGAGAGAGAGAGAGAGAGAATTAAACCCTGTAATCACATTATCCAAACACCCCAAAACATGTCAGTAGGGCTGTCGATGTAAACCAGCACGTTCTACACGCTAATGTCCCTCAACTGTCACAGTTATTTTTCTCTATTTCTTTCAGGCAATTAAATAAATCTTTTGGAACCACAAATCAAGTTTGCAAAGCGGGACTGAAGCAAATGTGCAAGACTTCAGTGGGCAATTCAAGACTCAACAACAGTTTTCAACAATCCCGTCTAGGATTTGAACCCAAAACTTATCAATTAGCAGCCGAGGTTTTAACCGATAAGCCAAGCACCCTGAGGTGAAGCCGGTCTCAGATGCAGCAGTGACGGAAGGAAACAGTCGAGACATGGACAGCTTACTCATATCAACTACTGACTGAGACAAAACACCTGCTTGGATTCATAGCAAAACATTATTACTTGATCAAACTTTCTCAAATCCATGACAATAAAAGTGAAACCCTCACTGGAGATAGTAATGATCCCTGTGTGTCCACAGAACTTCAAACAAACAAACAAACAAACAAATAAATAAATAAAATTCAGCACCATCAGAAATAAAGATGACAATCATCAAACCTCAAAACTAGACCATATCCATCCAAAAAAAAATTTTTTTATGTTAAAAACATTGTAAAAATTTATAAATATAGGGTATAGCATTGTGAAACAAACTATAGATGAGTGCAATTTAGTAGGTTATCTAAAAATAAAAATTTAAATATAATAAACACTTTGCCAAATACAAAATTACAATAAATATGTAACATTGTTTTTGTATTTTTATTTATTTATTTTTGTATTTTAATAAAGTTCATGTTAAAAACATGCAGTTAAAAATGTAAAAAAATAATATACTTTAAAAAATAATAATAATGGAATAAATACATAAATAATTAATTAATATAGGCCTATAGCACTGTGCAGCAAACTATGGACGATTAGGAGTGCAATTAAGTGTGTAAAAAAGTATATATAATAAAGACTTTACTAGTTGACAAATCTAATGACAAGTAAATAGCCCTATTTAATAGTTTTTCTATTTTTATTGAATAAAGTTCATGTTAAAACCATGCAGTTAAAATGTAACTTTAATATATATACATTAAATGCAGATTTTACTTTCACTGTTAATAAGCATTAAAGAAACAATTAATTATGTAAAAAATTGTGAATATTTCATTTCACATTTTCAGGTGCAGGTGTTGCAGCTCATATTCATACTCATAACCTATATATCCAGATCTCTCTCTGTTATTAATGTTCATTAAAGTCTTGAATGTTCACTCACATTATTTAATTAGCATTTCCAACACTTATTGCATATTTTTCCTATGCTTTTATTGATGCTGTATAAATAAATCGCCCCAATAAATTACGATGAATTAAATTGAAATAACCAACATTATCTGAATATAAAGAGCTGCTTTAAATGCTTAAACGACGTTTAATGAAGGAACGTGATAAAATAAGCTATAACGTTACATAGACGCAGTCATTGATGTTTTTAATAATATCATGATCAACCCGCATGTTAAAGTAGGGCGTTTCTGACCGATTCACGGAATTAAATATATTGTTCACACACAGAGAAACGCTATAAAACAAAAGAGAAATTGTCGTCCGGCATGAGCGAAGGATGGTGGGGAATGTGCGTTACACAATCTAGTTGTTTTATGTGCAGCTTTGTCGAATCGGTAGATAAATAAAGACACATAATGTAACAAACACTAGACACAATGTCATGTAACGCGTCGCGTCAAAGTCGCGCGTGAATGAATGACGATCAGAATCACTGCGCCAAATATTCGCACATGATTTACAATAACGCAATGGAAATAATGTCTCCCGTTACCTGTCAATCCGAACGGATTTGAGGACTCTGTTGTCTCTGTTGACTCCTTTGCTCCAATGACAAGATCCCAAATAGAATAAATCCTTTTCCAAATCCACCGTGGAATAAATTAACTCTACAAGCGCGTTCAATAATATCCTCATCAGAATAAAAACACGCGCACTTCTTGTTGTCTGAGGTTAAATTTCTCTTAACTTGTTTTTTTGACACAGGTGCGGGTCGTGCTTGTTTTCTTTATGAGGATGCACGGACGGACGCTTCACGAATATAAATACCGGTTATTTGGAGGCTTAATATATTCAGCTGTGTGAAGCGACGTAGTGTGTGAGGGGCCGTTTTCAAAATGGCGGCCTCCTTGGCTACTTTTCAGCGTAAAAGTCCTCGTTAGGGCTCGCTGAAGGGTCATTTAAATAAATAAAAAAACCAGGATCCCTCACAAACAGAACATTTTACACATGTAAGATTCAAGACTATTTTTATGGTACTTTGTTATGTATAAAATGTAGAAAAGCTGTTGACTCTTCGTTAATGAAAAGAGATTTGCACTTTTAAGCTCATGGTGTGAGAGGTTGAGAGACTAACTAATCACATGGGGCCGGTTGCATAAACCGCTAAGACTAGTATTACTACAAGTTAGTCATCAGACTGTTCTGTTTATATCTTTTTTTAAATCAGTTACATAAAAACGTAGATTGGCCTAATTTGATACTGAAAGTAAGATTGACTGACCCTTGACTTGCTAGTGAGTCATACTAAATCTTATAATATGGCTATGTTTATGCAACGGCCCTTGATCGCAAGTGTCATTTAGAAATGTGATCTCACACTGACACCTGCTGGTGAAGAGAGGACTTGTAGGCTTGCTAAGAATTGTTTAAAGTCCCCCTGTGGTGAAAATCAAGCTTTTAATGTTTTTTATGTGTCTATGTGGTGTTTTTAATATGATTTAAGACAAACCATGTGGAAAGGAGTGTGGGCAGGTGCAAATCCTGCTGGAAAATGAAGAAAGCATGAAGTGCTCTGAAAATGTCCTGGTAGACGGCTGCATTGACTCTGGATTTAATAAAGCACAGTGGACCAAACTCCTCTTTTCTGATGAGAGCAAATTTTGCATCTCATTTGGAAACCAAGGTCCCAGAGTCTGGAGGAAGAATGGAGAGACACACAATCCAAGATGCTTGAAGTCCAGTGTGAAGTTTCCACAGTCTGTGTTGGTTTGGGGAGCCATGTCATCGGCTGGTGTTGGTCCACTGTGCTGTCCACTCAACACAGCGTCTACCAGGACATTTCCAGAGCACTTCATGCTTCCTTCAGCAGACAAGCTTTATGGAGATGCTGACTTCATTTTCCAGCAGGATTTGCACCTGCCCACACTGCCGAAAGAACCAAAACCTGGTTCAATGACCATGGTATTACTGTGTGATTTCATGTAATATTCTAATTTTCTGGGATTTTGATTTCGTGGGTTTCATAAGCTGTAAGCCATAATCATCAAAAGTATAACAAATAAAGGCTTGAAATATCTCACTTTGCATGTAATGAGTCTATATAATATATTAGTTTCACCTGTTAAGTTGAATTCTTGAAATAAATCAACTTTTTGATGATATTCTAATTTTATGACCAGCACCTGTATATATATATATATATATATACATATAGCTTGAGATAATGCACTTTTACACAATTTAACACTTTATAGAATGTGATGACAAAAGGTTTTATCGAGTTGATCTTCTTTGTGAACATGTTGTGATGCAGTGATATTTGCATAAACTCTAATTACATTAATGACTATCTACTAAAATGCTAGGAAACCTTACGGTCATATTGCAAATTAAACTTTTCATTTCCTGCAATGATGTCATCAGGGACGGGTTACGAAACCCGGTCCCGGGGCTAAATTATGAAAGTATGCAGTAATGCAGGTTTACACAGAAAAAAATTACTTTTCTCTTCTCCCAGTGTATGATTGCAGAAACAATACATATGTTTGTACTGAACATTGACGGAGCAACAGATTTTGTGTGAAAATAATTCACAAAAGTGGTTTATTTTGGTTAAAATAATGAATGAATGAGGTGGCGAGACACACATATGTAAAATAATATGTTTTTAATAATGTCTAAATTAATACTTGTTAAAAACAATTACTTTAGGAAAGTTTGCACCTTTTTCTGTTTATTTTGATAAAATAATTCATTTTTGTTCAATATACTGTCATTATAATAAGTTAATATAAGAATATATTTTAAAAATACATTAAAAAAGTAAAGATTCTGAAAGCATCGAATGAGATCTCATAATAATTAAATATAAATTTACAGTTGTAACATTAAATCATATTTTATTATATGATAGTATCATATATATATATATATATATAATTATTATTATTTTTTAAATATGATGGTTTCATTATGAATATGGGGATTATCTCTTAGATGGACACCCAACTTAATATTGCTATGATATTTCCCATCTGAATCTAACCATATCATGTCAATAAATGGAAAAGTTAGTCAGCTGTTTATTATCATGTTAATTATTGGTTAATTAGGCGCAGAAGGGGCGCCTTTTACCCCAAATACTATACTTTACATATTCATCCACTATTGAAAAACTGCAGCTTTAATTATCTTGAACAAAACATAAAATCACTAAGACCACCTTTGTCTCAAAATATAGTCAATAATTTTAATGATTATCATTTGCTACTGAAATCTACAACATTTTAACATATTAGATCAAATTAGCGTAGAATGGAGTCAAGGATCAGACAAATTTCCACGTGCATCTTGAAAAGATGGGAGGAAGATAAACTCAAAGTAGTCTTTTACCGCGGTGCGCCTTTAGCCCCGTTGTCTCCTGTTCCGTTTGCAGTGCGCATCTGATCAGCGGCTGCTCTACCACAAACACAACATTTATTCATTATTCTCATTATCTCTAGATGTCATAGTCATCTCATCAGACAGCTGGATTCTCCTTTAACACCAGAGATTACAGCATAATCAGGGTTACAGCTCTGGATAACTTTGGATTTGCATTTGGAGGCATCAAAAGCAGTGATCTATTTTTATCACTTGAATTCATATGGGCTATAATCAAGACAGCACAGTGAGAAGGTCTCCGGTTCGAGTCTTGCATCTAGTGCCCTGCCCCACGGATATAAATACGGAAGCAGATGAGGATGATTCGCTTCGGAGCCTAGTTGTGTTCGGCCGTGCTGTGCAGTGTTGCAAACTATTTTCAAAGGAAAGTAGCAAACACCTTCCCTAAAAGTCACTAAATGTCGCCAGATGACGTCACACGCCAATTAACATATTCATGACGTCATCGCGTCGTACTTGCGTTCTGCCTGCCTAATGTGTTTTTTCTCTAAATTCATGCTCACATACTGTATTTTAATATAATATAATATAATATAATATAATATAGCCGAATGTCCAATAAAGCTTTTCTCATTTCCTATATTATTTTTGTCAGACAATAGCTATGATATAGTGAATGACTACATTGTTTATATTTGTAAAATTATCTGAATTGAGAGAGTTCGGGAACTGGGAACTGGATGAAAGCTCTGTAATAGTGAGAAAGCTATGACAAGTAATAAGCACAAGAAAAGAAAGGAAATTAAAATGGTCAAACTAAATTCTTTAAATATAAAACGCTAGTTGCTTTTTTGAAAAACTGTCACGGTACACACACGGGTAAAGGTAAGTTCCAAGAGCAGTATTTATTGGGTAATCCGCACTCACAACTAGTCCAGGCAAGGGTCAAATATCCGGTAAGGCAATCCAAAACACAAGAAATAAACATGAACAGGGCAGATACAAACTTCGGAAGTGCTGTAAAACAAGGACTCCATGACAAACACTGAAACAGACAGGGTATAAATAGACAGATACAAACAGGGTAATGGGGAACAGCTGAGTGCAATCACGAATGATGGGAACAGACAAAGGAGTATGGGAATTGCGGTTCCAGAGTGAATGGTGACAGGAAGGGAAAGAGACCTCTAGTGGACACCCGGGGAAACACAAACCAGACACTGTGACATAACCCCCCCTCTACGGAGCGGCTACCAGACGCTCCACGACACGAAACAAAAAACCAACAAAAGTCCAGGAGGGAGGTGGAACGGTGGAGGATCAGGGGGAGGGATCAGGAACTGGAACAGACACCGGCTCAGGAACTGGAACAGACACCACCGGCTCAGGAACAGACACCACCGGCTCAGGAACTGGCACCACCGGCTCAGGAACAGACACCACCGGCTCAGGAACAGACACCACCGGCTCAGGAACAGACACCACCGGCTCGGCGGCGGCCATCTTGTCTGAAGACACAGGTTCGGCGGCGGTCATCTTCTCCGAAGACACAGGCTCGGCAGACGTGACGTGAACAGGCTCGGCGGCGGCCATCTTGTCCGAAGACACAGGCTCGGCAGACGTGACGTGAATAGTCTCGGCGGCGACCATCTTGTCCGAAGACACAGGCTCGGCAAGCGTGACGTGAACAGGCTCGGCGGTGGCCATCTTGTCCGAAGACACAGGCTCGGTAGACGTGATGTGAACAGTCTTGGCGGCGGCCATCTTGTCCGAAGACACAGGCTCGGCAGGCGTGACGTGAACAGGCTCGGCGGCGGCCATCTTGTCAGGGGACACAGGCTCGGCGGCGGCTATCTGGTTTGGAAACGCTGGCTCGGCAGACGTGACCTGAACAGTCTCTGGATCGGCAAACGTGACGTGCACAGGCTCTGGCTCTGGATCGGCAGATGTGATGTGCACAGGCTCTGGATCGGCAGACGTGAGGTGCACAGGCTCTGGATCGGCAGACGTGATGTGAACAGGCTCTGGATCGGCAGACGTGACGTGCACAGTCTCTGGATCCACGGAACTCATGCGCTTCCTCCATGCACTCAGAACAGTCAAAGTATAGAAAAGGAAGACCACCTTCTTGGCCATGGCAGGACTGATGATGGGCAGTTCTGGGATGATCTCCGGGACGACAGCAGGCTGCACGGGGACGGTCTCCGAGATGACAGCGGGCTGCACGGTGACGGCCTCCGGGATGACAGCGGGCTGTTCGGGGACGACCACCGGGACGACAGCGGGTTGCACAGGGACGGCCTCCGGGATGACAGCGGGCTGTTCGGGAACGGCTTCTGGTACATTGGGGAGGCAGGACGTCCTCCTTCTCCTCCGCTGTCCTTGATGGCGAATAGCAGGCTCTGGGCTGGACAGAACCAGTGGTGAAGGGAGCTCTGGGTTGGGCATCACCAGCCCAGGGTCGAAGAGAGACTGAAGCGGAGAGTGATACCGGGGCTCACATCTAGCACCTCCCCTCCCACGACCTCCACGGGTCCCAGAAAACCTGGCCAGACGAGTTCCCTCCAATGATTGTCTGTGTCTGATGGAAGGGGACTCGGGGGAATTAACCGTCATGGCCTCCTCAGTCTGACGGGCCCACAGCGCGAAACACTGAAAAATGTTCAAACGCGGTTCCGTCTCTCCGGCTCGAGAAACCCCACCGTGCTGGGTTCCTTTCCTCCAAGTAGGAGGAAGGATACAGAAGCCCGTACTGCTGGATCTTGACATTGTGATGGAGTCCTTCTGTCACGGTACACACACGGGTAAAGGTAAGTTCCAAGAGCAGTATTTATTGGGTAATCCGTACTCACAACTAGTCCAGGCAAGGGTCAAATATCCGGTAAGACAATCCAAAACACAAGAAATAAACATGAACAGGGCAGATACAAACTTCGGAAGTGCTGTGACATAAAACAAGGACTCCATGACAAACACTGAAACAGACAGGGTATAAATAGACAGATACAAACAAGGTAATGGGGAACAGCTGAGTGCAATCACGAATGATGGGAACAGACAAAGGATTATGGGAATTGCGGTTCCAGAGTGAATGGTGACAGGAAGGGAAAGAGACCTCTAGTGGACACCCGGGGAAACACAAACCAGACACTGTGACAGGAACGCTGTGGAACCCACACCCTGACCGTAGGGAGGTACCATGTGGGAGTCACACATACGTGACCCCGGATCACAAAACCAGTCACAAGTAGCACGGGTAGGGAAGACCGCCAGGGATGGTTGTAACACTTTTTGCTTCAGAACCTAACTCGCTTAATTTTTTAGCTTCAGTTCTCAAACTTTTATACAAATGATGACCCATATTTGTTTACTACCAATTCACCCCTCTACAACAGGGGTTTTCAAAGTCTATGGGCCCTATTTTAACTATTTGAAACGCAAGTATCAAACGCGAAACGCAAGTAACTTTGTGGGCGGGTCTCGGGTCCCGACGCAAATCTAAAATGGGTTGGTCTGAAGTAGCTACATTACTCATAGGTGTGGTTTGGGCGAAACGTGAAATAAACTAATCAGAGCATCATCTCACATTCTCTTTAAGAGCAGGCGCGCTTGTTCCATGGCGGATGGCTATTATAACGGCGGATTTGCCAGGCGCACGCCAGGAGCGGTTCACAGCCGAGGAGACCGACGTTCTCGTCAGGGCCATAAAACACTGAGAAGTGACATTGTATGGGGATGGAGAAACACACCCAGATTAGCTTCGGTTAAACAGACGTATAATCATTTTGGCAAATGTGTAAGCTAGATTTATGCCTATTTTTCACATCTTCATGGACACCACAATGATTTCCCACCAGCGGAGCTAGTTGATAGATTAAACTTTTGCCGTATCTGGTCGGCAAAACTACAAACACATCTTCCTTTTTTAAGAATGACTTAAGTGCCGTTCTTTATTCTTTTCTCAGAGAAAAGCTTAACTCCAAGTCCTCCAGAGTCACGGACAAAGCCGATTCGAAAGACCGCTGTTCGCCAGCAGCAGCTCTTCTTTGTTTTCAATTAGCAGGGAATTCACGCAGAACTGTCACAACTCTGCCGTCATTATGTTAAGCCCGCCCACCGACTCTATACACAATTTGATTGGCCTGACTAGAGTTTGTTTTTTCCAACTTGAAAGTCAACGGAGAGTTGCTAGACTACACTGGCTGCAAAATAAATGTTGCTGCCGCTAGGGTGCATCTAGATTTCTAGGCTATCTTCAAGACGTATACACACATTCTTCCCGTGTGTTGACATCAATCTTTATGACTGTCAGACGACACGAGACTGTTGATATACACGAATAGCTAGTCAATGGGTATTTGATACCAACATTCTTTAAAATATCTTCTTTTGTGTAAACCAGAATATACAGGTTCAAGAACTCGTACAGGAAACAACTTGAGGGTAAGAAATGACAAAAAAAATTATTTTTGGGTGAGCCATCCTTAAAAAAATTTTTTTTACTTGAATAAAATAGCCTAATAAAATAAATGTTAGATGAAACAAAACAAAAAGTAATTATTTTATTTCATTTTTATTTAGTTTAATTTGTACTAATAATACAAAAATATATAACTATATATAGGCTATTTAATATTTTAAATAGAATTTAAGTTTAAGTAATTTTGTTGTGTTGTTGTCATGTAGTTTTTTTTTTAAATATAGAAAACTAATAAAAATGACAACACAATAAAATGACTAAACATTAATTCAATTTAAAATGAAAAATATAAAAATATTAATTAAACCTATAATAGGATCTTACTAAAATAACACTAGCATCACGTAAACTTTCCATATTGCCATCTGTCTAATTTGATGAGCTTCTACCGAATGGCAGATGAATTTGCAGCAGAATACCGAATATATTTGAGAAGATAGGAATATCAAAAGATAGGAAATCTTTTCTCCTCACTTTCATCAAAGGTGCATGTTTTGCTGTACTATTCTTGATTAAAGAAATTGCATTTTTTTATGATTTAATAAAATTTTTGACTTCATGGTTAAAAAATGTTTTTAAGCTTGATCAACCAGTTATTACTGTAATGTACAGTAAAGATGAAGCAACGATTACACTGAATCTCCACTGACTGAACCTCCTCTAATAAGCTGTAAACCACCTCCCATTAGAGTCCTATAAATCTGTAACACAAGACGGCAGATTCCGAGTACAAAGAGATCACGAGTACAAGAGAAGACATGTACAGTCAAGGACCAACAATCGGGACAATAAACCCCTCATTCAGTGGCGCTCCAGATGAGAAGAATCCATCACAGCCCAGGATGGATCCGCCACCGTATCCAGGCATGTCTATATATCCACAAGGTCCAGTTCACACCGGGGTCATGGTTCAGCCCACTGTGTTCATGACCTCCACACCAGCGCCTGTTAATTTGCCGGATTACTTCGGCTACTCCATCTTTACTCTGCTGTGTTGTTGTTTCCCACTGGGAATCGCTGCCGTCATCTACTCTACCTCTGTAAGTATTCACTCTCACTTCATATATAGCTTGAGATATACACTGTAAAAAATGTACCGTAGAATTTACAGGCAAAAAAGTTACCAAAAAGTCCTGTAAAAATGTTGGTAATTGCTGTCAAATTGATTACAGTATAATACTGTAAAGCATTTTACAGGTAATGTATGTGAAATAAAATTTCTAAACTAAAGTTGCCAAATAAAATCCTGTAAATACCCCCAAAATCCAGGATGAAGTTTTAATAGTTTAACATTTAAAACGTAGTTTTTTTGCGTGAATATATTTACAAATGAATAAAAACCATGTCAAGGGTGTTGAAAGTAAAAGGGATCGTTCACCAAATACTTCTGTCATCATTTACTCTCTCTCATATTGTTCCAAACCTGTATGAGTTTCTTCAGTTGAACACAAAAGAAGATAATTTGAAGAATTTTGGGAATTCTTCCTTTAAAGATTTTCTTTGTCTGGTAGAATGTTTAAAACATATATATATATATATAGCTTGAGATAATGCACTTTTACACAATTTAACACTTTATAGAATGTGATTACAAAAGGTTTTACATTTACATTTACATTTATTCATTTAGCTGACGCTTTTATACAAAGCGACTTACAATTGCTATATATGTCAGAGGTCACACGCCTCTGGAGCAACTAGGGGTTAAGTGTCTTGCTCAGGGACACATTGGTGTCTCACAGTGGATTCGAACCCGGGTCTCTCACACCAAAGGCATGTGTCTTATCCATTGCGCCACCACCACCCCAGATGTTTTATTGAGTTGATCTTCTTTGTGAACATGTTGTGATGCAGTGATATTAGCATAAACTCTAATTACATTAATGGCTATCTACTAAAATGCTGGGAAACCTTACGGTCATATTGCAAATTAAACTTTTCATTTCCTGCAATGATGTCATCAGGGACGGGTTACGAAACCCGGTCCCGGGGCTAAATTATGAAAGTATGCAGTAACGCAGGTTTACACAGAAAAAAATTACTTTTCTCTTCTCCCAGTGTATGATTGCAGAAAAAATATATTATGTTTGTACTGAACATTGACGGAGCAACAGATTTTGTGTGAAAATAAATCACAAAAGTGGTTTATTTTGTTTAAAAATCTTATGAATGAATGAGGTGGCGAGACACACATTTGTAAAATAATATGTTTTTAAAAATTAATACTTGTTAAAAACAATCACTTTAGCAAAGTGTGCACCCTTTTCTGTTTATCTTGATCAAATAATTCATTTTTGTTCACGATATGATCATGATATGTGTTACGAACTGCTCCGAGACAAGAAGGTTGAGGATCCCAAATGCAGTTTATTAGAGTAATCCAAAATCCAGGCAAGGGTCATACACAGGCAGGCAGTCCATACAAACAAACAAACAAATCCAAAGGGTAAGACAGGAACAAGAAAACCAGGACACAGGCAGATATCAAGAACCAGGAACATCGACAACAGTGGAAACGCTCAGAAATGCCGTGTAACAACATACAAAACTTCACAGTGAGTGATGGGGTGAACCAGGCTTATATGGGGTGAGCCAGAGCCATAGAGAGAGAGAGTTGCGACACTCTCTGATGTCGCCGCTATGGCTGTCACGTGGTTCATGTAAGCCCCAATAGTTCCAAAACGTACGCTGGCTGTCATGTTCTTCTATGGGACAGACAGCAGCGATTGCATTATTGAACGGTAAATATAAAAGAAAACACACACCCAAGTACTTTTTCAGCTGTTATTGCATTATTGCATTTTGTTAATGTCAGTTTTGCATTTGGAGATAAGGTTTAAGCTATATTTTTGGAGGGAAAAGCTTAGTGTTCATGTTCGCATGGGTAGTAGCACTGGCTTTAGCGGCTCTACTTAACTTTTCCATATCATTCATCTGATGATGGACGTCTCATGATATTTATTTTAGCACAACTGGGCTGTATTAGGCTATTGATTCCCGTGATTTTGCTTATAAATTTTGATTCAGCCATTAGCCTACCTTCGTGATCACGCAAAGAGGTCTGCCGTGGCGGTCCGTTCAGAATTCGCTTAGAAGCTAGCTCACTTCTTCTGATGAAAGTGGCCACCCCCAGGACCACAACGTGAAACATGATCATGTTAAGACTAAGAATATTATTTTAAGATTAAGGCCATACACATTATCAAAACTATAACAGATTAAAAACGAATTTAAGCATGGCTGATACAAATGAAGGTTTTCAAATAAAATATTTTTTATTAAACAATGACAGACAACAAAAATGTGTGCTTGTGTGTGTGAACAAGAAAAACAAAAACCAGGGGCAGGTGATCCATGAAACAGACAGGACTGGTGATGGCCATAACAATCCTAAAGGTCCAGCATTGTTCTCACAAGCCGCTTCACTCAAGACAATAATAACATAATGAAAAGTTAGTATATCCCAAAAAATTAAATTAAATAAAAGTTGCTATAAAGGTGGTAGCGATTCATTACCGAACTCTTAGCTGACGAAGTCACGCTAGCTAACTAACGTTAGCTAGCAGGCAGTGCTTGAAAATTGGTTGAAACAACCAACATAAAATATAAATAATTACGCTGTGCATGTACAAATGAAGACCAGTATAAGCATCGCAAAGGGCCTCTGATACAATATAGACAGTTGACAATTCAAAAGAGGTCGATATTTCGGCAACTTAACTCTGGAACAACTTGACGCGCAGCAATGTAAGTGAATGGTGTCCAACGCCCAAATGACAGTGTTTGGAACTATTCCGATCTTCATATCCCGGAAGTAGGCGGTTAAAAGCGCCGCCATTATTTACAACGGAGGTCTATGGGAGTGTCGCAACTCTCTCTCTCTATGGCTCTGGGGTGAGCTAAACAAGATAATGAGACACAGGTGAAAGTAATAATGAGTGCTGATGAGTCCAGGCAGAGAATTATGGGAGATGTAGTTTGTGAGTGAAACCGGATAGTCTGATGTGGAGTGCCCTCTGGTGGCTCTCAAGGGCACTCCAGCTGATGACCGTTACAATATGACATGAGATTTTTAGTATGAAATAAAACACGCATTGACAGTTTGTTTGTTTTTTGCAGACTCGAAATGCTAACATAGCAGGACAGCAAGATTTAGCGACCAAGTCCTCCAGAACGACACTGATCCTGAACCATTTCGCTCTCGGTATCGGCCTCGCAGTCTACATACTGATCCTCCTCCTCTTACTGCATCAGTACAACGTTTTTTAATGCTGTATTCTGCTTCACATGCAGCTAATCATGATTTTACCAAAGAAATGACAAATTACTAGTGGTGTAGGCCTATGTGAAATTATTTGCCTTCAAATATATTCAGTGTATTCTTTTGATTGGTGCCTTTTATTTATTTATTTAATTAATTAATTATTCCGTTTAATGAATCTTATTAATATGTTCTTTATGAATTCTCTAGTCATTGATAGTATTAATGTAATCATTCTTTATTTTGCATAATTCTTTTACATGTTATTTTTTTTTTTTTTATCATTTATATATTTTCTACTATATGCTCTGAGATGTTTGATTATGTGATGTACCTTCGTAACAAAATATTAGGTGTTGGAATCTTTCGGATTCGATTCAAATCGATTCTTGAGGTAAAAAATCCCACTGAATGAAACGTGAACCTTGAAATTTATTTAGTTTTTCTTTTCATTTTAGTCGACCCATTATTATTATTATTATTAATCTGACTGCAATCATTACACACATGACTGACATTCTTCTGAAATAAAGCAAGGCAGGCCATTTTATTTATAAAAAGCAAATAAAAAAACAATAGGACAAATACAACAGAAAAAAATATACAAATTAAATCAACTTTAAGTTTTTTTAACATGTACTAAGAAATACTAAATTGAATAATCAAATGTAAAAATAAAACACTGTATAGTCTACACTGTATGACTTAAATATAAATTGATTCATATTAAACATAAAAACGATTCAGTCAAAAGTAGTGACTGATTTTTTAATTAACATTATATTATATGTTGTTACATATCCGATTTTCTCCTAACAGTTACGTTCTCGTAGGACAAAACTGTGTTTGCATGAATAATCCACACGATGTGCATTTTGACATAATTGTGTGTGTATTTGAGCTGTGAAAGAGTCCTTTACCGCGGCTTATTGTGATTAATTACACTATGACGTGTCAATAAGTTTGAGTAGTACTGCGGAGTTAAAGAAGTGTAACAGTTTAGAAAGTCGATATTTCTAACTTGTGAATCGATGCGAATCGGTAGAGAATCACGATTCATATGTGAATCAGCCGTGCCGTTACACCCACTACGTTACTACGACATAATGGATAAGTCTGTTTGACTTTTTATTATCAGATCAAAACATATACGTTTAGGAGGATATAAGTTTCCTGTATATTCGTTGCTCTTCCCTTCTGCTTCTTCTCTTCTACCTCTCCTTTAATTCTGCAAATATTGTACTTCTTTTGGGTCTTTCTTTCTCTGTAATCTGATTTTCACAATCTTTATCTGTTAGATACAATACTCTGGATTTTATTTTAAACTATTAATTACTTGATTAATTTGTTTATCTCTATAATTTCAACCCCACCCCCCATTATGAAAATATACACAAATATTTGTATTTATACATCTGTATATAGTTCACAATGCACAAATCTGTACATAAGTCTTCTGTTCCAGATGTATACAACTTTATTATTATAATTATTATTTTCTTATGTATATGTTCTTCCTATTCGTGTCATATATGTACCCAGAACTCCTGAAAAAACACAACAAATTCCTTGTATGTTTTGCACACTTGTCGAATAAAGCTCATTTTGATTCTGAAAAATGTGTCTTAACAGTTTTTAGTACTTAAAAATTCAGTTTGAAATCCATACCTGTGGCTGTAGTAAATTAAATGCTTATACTTTATCTATTTTTATCACTTGAATTCATATGGGCTATAATCAAGACAGCACAGTGAGAAGGTCTCCGGTTCGAGTCTTGCATCTAGTGCCCCGCCCCGCAGGTATAAATACGGAAGAGGATGAGGATGATTCCGAGCCAAGTCAGAGAATGTCTAATAAGGGGAGAAGTTCCACTCTCAGTAAACTTCCGGCTTCTGAACTGGTTGCAGTTCCACTCTGGCTCCACATGAGGGCGCTCACAGGACGAGTGCAGAATGAATGGAGGTCTATGGCACTATACCTCTCAAAATCCACTTTTCTCAGGATATAATTTTTTGTCTAGTAATTTGAATGTTGTATTCGAAAGGAGATGCAAAGAAATTACACATTGCTGGGTGTTAGATTTTTTAGAGTCACTTATTTGCTTTAAAAAGTCTTTTAAAATATCAATGACGTCATACACATCGTACGACCAGAGATACTGCTTTACGGCAATCCTTCAGTCACTTTGGTGCTTTCGCACTCTGCACTTTCTTTTCTTTCGAGGCATCAACAACACAGCTGACACAGGTAAACACACAACACAGCTGACACAGGTAAACACACAACACAGCTGACACAGGTAAACACACAACACAGCTGACACAGGTAAACACACGTGCTAGAAGAGTATTTGTGTTGTTTGTTTCTGGTCCCGCTTCGGATGCCACGATGCCATCAAGCCGTATCTCTGGTCGTAATCAGTCCTTTACTGACCAATCAGCGTTCATTAGCAGAATGCTAGCGTGATATGGGCAACAACAACTCAACCTGTAAGAAATCGAAAGGACATAAGCACTTGTTCATTCAACTTTCGACCTATAACCCATGTTGAACTTGCAAAACCTACAATCAAATCTGAGATTTCTCAACGGCAATCGGGTGAAAGAGACAAATTTAGCCGTCTAGCCCCATAGACTCCCATTCATTTTGCACTCATGGGCGATCGCCCCAGGTGGAACTCTGGTGGAACTACAACCAAAATTCGGTACAATAGGACTTAATAGGGAGTGGGCAGGCTCTCCGTAGACGGGCTCTGGCCTAGTCGTGTTCGGCCGTGCTGTGCAGTGTTGCAAACTACTTTCAAAGGAAAGTAGCTAACACCTTCCCTAAAAGGCACTAAATGTCGCCAGATGACGTCACACGCCATAGCATGTTTGTGACGTCATTGCGTCGTACTTGCGTTCTGCCTGCCTAATGTGTTTTTTCTCTAAATTCATGGTCACATACTGTATTTTAATATAATATAATATAATATAATATAGCCGAATGTCCAATAAAGCTTTTCTCATTTCCTATATTATTTTTGTCAGACAATAGGTATGATATAGTGAATGACTACATTGTTTATATTTGTAAAATTATCTGAATTGAGAGAGTTCGGGAACTGGATGAAAGCTCTGTGATAGTGAGAAGGCTATGACAAGTAATAAGCACAAGAAAAGATAGGAAATTAAAATGGTCAAACTAAATTCTTTAAATATAAAACGAGAGAAGTCCGTGGAAAAACGAAAAAAACTGAAAGCAAGACCTCTCGCTCGCAGGACAGTACTGGCAACATTTTGAGGTTACTGAGGTTTGTTTAAAAAGTCGCTAGATTTGTTGCTAGTCGCTTTTTTGATTTTTTTTTTGCTGAAGGTAGGGATGGGACGGTATGAAAATTTTATATCACGATTATAGTGACCAAAATTATCGCGATTATCAATATTATCACGGTTTTGTTAAAACGAGATGAAAGTGTTCAAAAAGAGATGATGATCACACTGAAGACATTTCAACAAGTTTTATATTTGAAAATCAACAAACAACAAATAAAACAAGCAGCTCTATGCACTTTTTAAAGCAAGACTCTATTCTGTGGCATTTCCTTCCTTATAATGACGGTCGTCAATAGCAACGCAGTATAACACCGCGCACATCCATTGTAACGGACACCTAGTGTTAAGTAGTGTTCATGACATGAATGTTGATGTGCCTTTAAGATAACTTCTTCTATGGCGTACGTTATTGTATGCATGCTGTTTTTATGTGAGCGCGCACACACAGTGAGAGTGAGATTGCTCGCGCTAAGAGGAAGAAGATGACCGCTCTACTGCTGACCGTTGTTTTATTATAATATGTTTACTTCCACTTTGATTTGTAGCGTGTTTTAGAGTGTTTTCTTTTCCCTTTTAACATTCGCTCTTCGACATGTGTGTGAAGAGTGTGCTTATAACTGAGAGAAAACATATATAAAAGTCTCGTGGAACTACTAGTTCATTTGCACTGTCTTGTATTCTTCATCTGGGCAGACTTCAAACTCTCTGACAGACGTTACACCATGTAACTTATCACAATGGACACTCTCGTTTCATTCAAATACAACTTTGCCATCTTGCGTCTCTGTTTTTAATTGTACTGCTATTGAAAATTAAATCAGAGTTGATTTATTGTTTACAGAGTTTGATAATATTGTTGTGATCATCTTGTCTGAACGATTGTTTTGTAAGCTGTACATAATGGATTTATAAACGGGTAAGATTTAAAACATTAATCTCAATTCAATGTCCCCATAATTATGTGGTAAAAAAAAAAAATCGGTGTAATAAGTGTATAATGAATAACGTTATAAATTATTATCCCTTAAATGTCACTCTTAATAGTCTTGTTTGAACTTGTTCGTTCGTCTTTGGCTCAAAGCTACTTGCTGCGAACTTTTCTTTGCGGAAGCTTCACATTTATTTCAAGTGATTGATATAAAATAGTTCAACTTAAAACAACATTTTATGCCCAATCATTTCCCAGACGTAGTTTTGGTATTGAGGTCAAAGTTAACTTGCCTTGCGTTCGCTATACAACAGTGGGTAATGGTCACACGACTCGGCAGATCCCTATTGAAGCGACTTTTTCTTGTGCATGTTCTGCTGACAGGGTGACCATCCTCGATTAAGTTGCCCTCAGGACTTTTGTTAAAGCCAAAATATGACCACACCTCAGAATTGGTTCTCTTAAAAGGCTGAAAAATCTCCCGATCTAAGAAAAATCTTATACTGTCTATGTCCTGAGCACGGTCACTGCCTTCCGCAATTCTTTCTTGAATAAAAAAAAAACAACATTGCGCGCTGCGCCTGCGTCAGACTGTTGCTGGCTGAACAGGATCTAAAATCGCGATAATCAAACACGGTTTTAATGATAATTAAATTTTAAACAATATTACTAACCGTCAGTACATTTTATCGTGGTTTATAGTGAAACCGGTAATCGTCCCATCCCTAGCTGAAGGGGTCTGAAAAGTCGCTTAAAATAGCGACAAAGGGGCAAAGTTGGCAACACTGGTGCAACGATGGTACAGCGACCGTGGCGACGGGATGTAACTTTCAGTCGGTCACGTTCAACGTCACGTTACCGACATATTTAGGATCCTTTTGAAAAACGCCACGGTTGGTGCCACATACAGCGTCCCATGTAAGTCTCTCAGACCCCCAATTTTCTGGGGCGGAAGACTCACGTAGAGGGAGCTCAACTGCTGTTCTGCAAGACGCTCTTGGATAACACTGGGAAAGCGTGCCCATTACAGGGGAGAGGAACGCTGTGGAACCCACACCCTGCCCGTAGGGAGGTACCATGTGGGAGTCACACATATGTGACCCCGGATCACAAAACCAGTCACAAGTAGCACGGGTAGGGAAGACCGCCAGGGATGGTTGTAACACTTTTTGCTTCAGCACCTAACTCGCTTAATTTTTTAGCTTCAGTTCTCAAACTTTTATACAAATGATGACCCATATTTGTTTACTACAAATGGAACCAATTCAACCCTCTACAACAGGGGTTTTCAAAGTCTATGGGCCCTATTTTAACGATTTGAAACGCAAGTATCAAACGCGAAACGCAAGTAACTTTGTGGGTGGGTCTCGGGTCCCGACACAAATCTAAAATGGGTTGGTCTGAAGTAGCTACATTACTCATAGGTGTGGTTTGGGCGTAACGTGAAATAAACCAATCAGAGCATCATCTCACATTCCCTTTAAGAGCAGGCGCGTTTATTCCATGGGAGATTGCTATTATAATGGCGGATTTGCCAGGCGCACGCCAGGAGCAGTTCATAGCCGAGGAGACTGACGTTTTCGTCAGGGCCGTAAAAGACAGAGAAGTGACATTGTATGGGGTTGGAGAAATGGGAGAAACCCACCCAAATAAGCTTAGGTTAAACAGGCGTATAAAATGTGCAAGCTGGATTTATGCCTATTTTTCACATCTTCATGGACACCACAATGATTTCCCTCATGTGGAATATTTTTCCTTGTAATTATGTATGGTTTGCAAAAATGTTAACAGCTGCGTCTGTGTAAATGAGAGAAATACAGTGTATGCGCGTTGTGCACATGCTACATTATGGCCTAGCATGCGGCCTTAAAATAGCATCTGAACGCGCCACTGACTTTAGACTAGGTTTTTCCCGGTCTGTGGCGGGATTGTTTTCTGAAATGTTCTGGGTTACTTGACTGTAACCCTGTTCCCTGAAAAAGCTCAACGAGATGCTGCGCTGCTTAGTGCATTGGTAAACATCTTTAAACATGACCAGCTGTGAATATAGTGTGTAAACACGTCAATAGAATTGACCCAGAGGTAATATAGCCTCGGTCAGTGACGTCATCGGCGCGCACCTGCGACACAAGGCTATAAATAGATGAGCCACAGGTGCATCGTCAGATATTTTGTTTGAAGTGCAGTCCTGGGACATCATCAGCACAGCAATGCAGCGCAGCATCTCGTTCCGCTTTTTCAGGAAACAGGGTTACAGTCAAGTAACCCAGAACGTTCCCTTTCAAAAGCTACAATCGATGCTGCGCTGCTTAGCGCATTGGGAACGAGAATGCCCACTCCACCGTGCTTGAAGGTGTCTGGACTCCTTACGGTTGTGTAGGTGTGCTCACAAGAACGCAAGAAAGCTCTAGACATTAGCTTGTAATGTCGACTCAAGGACGTGAGAGCCCGGAGTGGCATGAGCATCCAAACTATAAAATCTTATGAATGTGTGCAGAGAGGACCAACATGCCGCATCACAAACATGTTGTAAGGGGGCACCCCTTGCAAAAGCGGTAGCGGAGGTTGTGGCTTCTTTATGCGGCCCCCAAAACAGACTAACAGTTGCTCTGACTTACGCCACTGGCTAGTGCGGTGAACGTAGGCCTGAAGAGCACGGACTGGACACAGTCTATAAGATCTCTCCTGTTCCGGCGTCGTGAACGGCGGAGAGCAAAAGGCCTCAAGAGTGACAGGATGTACAGTCGAAAAAGGCACCTTAGGCAGGTAATCAGGATGAGGATGCAAAATCACTTTCACCATTCCTGGGGCAAAGTCCAAGCAGGATGGCGAGATCGACAGAGCCTGCATATCCCCAATTCTTTTCAAAGAAGTTATTGCCATAAGAAAAAACATCTTTAGAGTCAGAAGTCTGTCAGACGCTGATTCTAGAGGTTCAAAAGGAGTCTCAACCAGACCCTCTAGGACTATTGCTAAGTCCCATGATGGGATCTTGGTTTTTACGGCCTCAGTCGTCTGGCCCCACGAATGAAACGAGCGAGCAGAGGATGTCTCCCGAGTGGCACCCCGTCAACCAAGGCGTGGCAAGCCGAAAGAGCGGCCAAATAAACCTTGAGAGTGGCGGGGCATGTGCCTGTTGTTAATTTTTTTTTATGCAGAAAATCCAGAAATGTAAGCTTAGCGTTAAGTTCTGCCAGGAAGACTCAATCAGCGTGTCATGTATTAACTCACTCCTAACCAATCATGTGTTAACACTCTCAGTATAAAAGAATGGTACTTACATTCATCTGAGTTCGCAGATACTGACGGCGCCAATTACGCTTCCATTTAGTTCGCCGAAACCGACGCCGGCGTTCACTCACTCGCGTTTCGATTCCAACCATAACAACGCAAGTATCGTTGATTAGATCTCAGCAACTTTCGCGGTGCGCGAGTGCGACACACTTGTCTAGGAAACAAGCGCGCGGCAGCTTGAAATCTCATGAGAGATGATCTCCACACAGGGTTTTTCAAGTTCAAGTTCCACTTTCAAGGTTTTACGTTGGTAGGCGCTTTCAGCGGCCACTGTTTACATGTCCCCATTACTATGATTAACCTCTTAAGGCCCAAGCTGTTTTTTTACATGCATTTTTTATTTCTCTTTGCTATTTGGGCTTATTGGAACCTAATTAGAATAAAAACTAAGTATCATCTTTTGATATGATGTACTTTTAGAGAAAAATGATGTCCACATACGTGGACTCATGGTCCGAATTTCCATAAAACACAATAAAGTCACCTTTGTGTAATAGAATGAAAAACTCTTTATTTCTGCCTTGAACACAGCAATTTTTTCAAACTACAGGAACAACAGAACATCATCTGAGTGTGAGTGTGAGTGTGTGTGTGTGTGTGTGTGTGTGTGTGTGTGTGTGTGTGTCCTCCTCCTCTCCTCGGCCTCACGCTTCCTCTGAGCCTCCGCAAACTACAGGAACAACAGAACATCATCTGAGTGTGTGTGAATGTGTGTGTGAGTGTGTGTGTGTGTGTGTGTGTGTGTGTGTGTGTGTGTGTGTGTGTGTGTGTGTGTGTGTGTGAGAGAGAGAGTGAGTGAGTGTGTGTGTGAGAGAGTGAGTGTCCTCCTCCTCTCCTCGGCCTCACGCTTCATCTGAGCCTCCGTACACTACAGGAACAACAGAACATCATCTGAGTGTGTGTGTGTGTGTGTGTGTGTGTGTGTGTGTGTGTGTGTGTGTGAGAGAGAGTGAGTGAGTGTGTGTGTGTGTGTGTGTGTGTGTGTGTGTGTGAGAGAGTGAGTGTCCTCCTCTCCTCGGCCTCACGCTTCCTCTGAGCCTCCGCAAACTACAGGAACAACAGAACATCATCTGAGTGTGTGTGAATGTGTGTGTAAGTGTGTGGGTGTGAGTGTGTGTGAGTGAGTGTGAGTGAGTGTGAGTGAGTGTGTGTGTGTGTGTGTGTGTGTGTGTCCTCCTCCTCTCCTCGGCCTCACGCTTCCTCTGAGCCTCTGCAAACTACAGGAACAACAGAACATCATCTGAGTGTGTGTGAGTGTGTGTGTGTGAGTGTGTGTGTGTGTGTGTGTGTGTGTGTGTGTGTGTGTGTGTGTGTGTGTGTGTGTGAGAGAGTGAGTGAGTGAGTGTGTGTGTGAGAGAGTGAGTGTCCTCCTCCTCTCCTCGGCCTCACGCTTCCTCTGAGCCTCCGTACACTACAGGAACAACAGAACATCATCTGAGTGTGTGTGTGTGTGTGTGTGTGTGAGAGAGTGAGTGAGTTGAGTGTGTGTGTGTGTGTGTGTGTGTGTGTGAGTGGGTGTGTGTGTGTGTGTGTGTGTGTGTGTGAGAGAGTGAGTGTGTGTGCGTGTGTGTGTGTTAGAGAGTGAGTGTGTGAGAGTGAGTGAGTGTGAGTGAGTGTGAGTGTGTGTGTGTGTGTGTGTGTGTGTGTGTGAGTGAGTGTGAGAGCTTTTTAGCTGCATCAGAGCTTGCTTTTTCCCATTTTATGTGTGTGCATCTTTACTAGCATATTAGCTGTTTTGAGGAGGTTCAGTCCATAAGTACACGTACAGGGCTCTCAAGTCTCACGCATTGGGCGTGAGACACACGCAATTCAACCAGTTCACACGCTCACACGCCACACCGTGTATTTCTCACGCTGAAAAGGCAATGCCAACCAAGTTGTCCTGCGAGCTTTATATATAACGTTGTATACGAGGCGCAGGCACACAAAGTGAAGTTTCCTGCCGCCAGCACGTATCTCGGCCAGATTGCGTTCATTACAAGGCAACACAGATGCGCGAACACACGGAAGTTGACGGAACATTCTCGGCCACCGTACGTTCGTTACTAGGTAACCAACAACATCGCGCGAACACACGTCGTGATGGAGAAGGTAAGTTGGAAGAAAGCTCGTCTAACATTTTTAGGCTAGAACATTTAATATATAGCCCATCGTTTACATTATTATTGATGCAGTCAAAAACTCTACAACTACTCTGCAACCAGGCCAGAAGCTTTGGCTCAGTTTGGCTAGCTTACGTTTTCTTAAACTAAGGGAATGTTAGTGGGTATGGGAAGGAATGAAGATGTATTTCTTCATTTTATTTTAAATACATTTAAATTTGTTTATTTTATTTTATTTTAAATTATATATTATACTGTATTAATAGTCTTTCTAGTTACATTAAGGCTACATGTATTAAAGCAGAGTGCTCTGGGTAATATTTTATATCCTGTCAAAACATACATTAATCATTGCCATTGCATTTGTATTTTTCAAACACAAAACACATTTCATAAGCTGGAGTGTGTACTCTTGTGTGTACACACACACACACACACACACACACACACACACACACACACACACACACACACACACACACACACACACACACACACACACACACACACACACACACCTTAATAATACTCTAATATGTCATTTGTTCACAATGTCCCATGCACCACACAATAAATAATTATACCATTTTGACTAGACACATTCAAAATGCAAAAAGATTAGTTTTTCCAAACTGTTTGGAGCAATTTGTTATATTTTTGTAATTTTTGTATAACTTATTTGTAATTTTGAAATATAACATTAAAGAGTATATTTGATGTGATGAATTGCTCTGTCATTTATCAGATTTACCAATTGTTATAATTTCAATTTGGGCTGGTTAATTATGAACAATGGGTAAAATTGGGGGGCGGGGACATATGGGGGCGGGGCTCCATTAGGGCTCCTCCCCTAACCGCATGTGATCTCACTCCAAGCTTTTGGTAAAACTTGAGAGCCCTGCACGTATGTGTACATCATGTTTAGCGACCTACAAAGTTGCTAGTTTTACACTTTTTTTTCAAATTTGCATGTCATGACAAATATACAAGGCTTTTATAAATATCTAAATCAGAATAAGCCATGAAATATAACAGAACTTCTTAACTGGTCGACGTTTGTGTATGGAGCTACCACTTGCATCTTCCCTTGTGTTCGCCGCCATTTTGCATTTTGACCGTAGTGTGTTTTTAATTTCTGACACCACCAGATGGCAGTGTAAGTACCCCCATACATGTCCATAACACCACCAATTCAGCAGTGAACACAATTGTGGACATAATGGTGCGTTCACACCGGACGCGAATAGCGCGTCAGGCGCGAGTGATTTCAATGTTAAGTCAATGCAAAGACGCGTTTCGCGCGTAAAAAATTCCTGCGGCGCGAATGAGGCGTAGAGCGCGGCGCGGTAGACGCGAATACGCCCTCATTCGCGCGTCAAGTTCGCGCGAATGGCGCGAATTGAGCGTCTGGTGCGTTAAGCGCGTTACGCGCGAATGTTTTATGTAGTGCTTTTTGTGCATTCTCGTGTTTGACGCGAATTCGCGTCTGCCGCCCGAGTTGAAAAATCTGAACTTCTGCGTCAATTCGCGCCGCGTTAACCAATCAGGAGCCTGCTTCAGCTGCTTGCTGCTGTCACGTGGTGAAGTGACAGTTTATAATGTTATTTTATGTTTGGCCTCAATAAATTATTTTGTAATATGACTAAAATGCACAACAAAGCACATCTTTCACATAAAAACTCGATTTCAATATATGAGAGATACTCATTTTGTATTGAATGCAATTTATTCCATATCTATATGAAACATTATTAATGTAATGTGAAGACAACAAATACAATTTAGTGTATACAAACTAAAAAAAAAATCACAGGACAGGTTTCACTTTTGGAGGCTGGCTCCATTTATTATCAAAACAAAAATAAATGACAGATTAGGTGGGAGCGGGCGAGGGTGAACCTCGCGCCGGGCTGTACAGCGCGGGCTCGTCAGGCAGCGACCACTCGAGGCCGAGGCCTTATACGGCCTACGCTGTCCTCGTCAGCGTCCTCACCGTTAGGTCCACCAAACCTAGGTCCTGGACCAAATTGTGAAACTCCTGAAACCCTCCGGAGAGTCTGGTGGACCCGAGTACAGCGACGATGTCCCCTACGCAGCTGTTTCTGCTCTCCAGAGCATATACGAGCGGTGACTCTCTCGATTAATGCTAATGCTAATGCTCGATAAACATCTAAAAAAGATGGCCGCCAACGGGTTTCGAAACTTTCGCCTCTGACGCGCGTAAATGTCGCTTCAAACTTTTGTTTTTACGCGCGTCAATCTCGCTCTTGACACGCGAATGTACACATGTGGTCAAGCGTCAAACTAGACGCGGTAGACGCGAATTTGACGCGCTATTCGCGTCCGGTGTGAACGCAGCATAATGGTGCGTTCACACCGGACGCGAATAGCGCGTCAGGCGCGAGTGATTTCAATGTTAAGTCAATGCAAAGACGCGTTACGCGCGTAAAAAATTCCTGCGGCGCGAATGAGGCGTAGAGCGCGGCGCGGTAGACGCGAATACGCCTCATTCGCGCGTCAAGTTCGCGCGAATAGCGCGAATTGAGCGTCTGGCGCGTTAAGCGCGTTACGCGCGAATGATTTTATTAGTGCTATTTGTGCATTCACGGGTTTGATGCGAATTCGCGTCTGCCGCCCGAGTTGAAAAATCTGAACTTCTGCGTCAATTCGCGCCGCGTTAACCAATCAGGAGCCTGCTTGCTGCTGTCACGTGGTGAAGTGACAGTTTATAATGTTATTTTATGTTTGGCCTCAATAAATTATTTTGTAATATGACTAAAATGCACAACAAAGCAAATCTTTCACATAAAAACTCGATTTCAATATATGAGAGATACTCATTTTGTATTGAATGCTATTTATTCCATATCTATTCTAGATTATATGAAACATTATTATTCTAATGTAAAGACAACAAACACAATTTAGTGTATAAAAACAAAAATCACAGGACAGGTTTCACTTTTGGAGGCTGACTCCATTTATTATCAAAACAAAAACAAATGACAGATTAGGTGGGTGCGGGCGAGGGTGAACCTCGCGCCGGGCTGTAGAGCGCGGGCTCGTCAGGCAGCGACCACTCGAGGCCGAGGCCTCACGGCCTACGCTGTCCTCGTCAGCGTCCTCACCGTTAGGTCCACCAAACCTAGCTCCTGGAGCAAATTGTGAAACTCCTGAAACCCTCTGGAGGGTCTGGTGGACCCGAGTACAGCGACGATGTCCCCTACGCAGCTGTTTCTGCTCTCCAGAGCATATACGAGCGATGACTTTCTCGATTAATGCTAACGCTAATGCTCGATAAACATCTAAAAAAGATGGCCGCCAAAACTTTCACCTCTGACGCGCGTAAATTTCGCTTCAAACTTTTGTTTTTACGCGCGTTAGACACGCGAATTAACACAAAGTGGTCAAGCGTCAAACTAGACGCGGCAGTCGCGAATTTGACGCGCTATTCGCGTCCGGTGTGAACGCAGCATAAGAGCTAACATGTGCTGTCCACGTATGTGGCCACTAGGCCCTAAGAGGTTAAACTTCATTCAGGTAAGTATATTAACTTGCTACTCTACTGTTCCCTTCATCAGCGGTAAAGTTCAAATGGCTACTGTGGTGACGTGGTAGTTTTCGTAAAAAAAAAAAAAAAAACCTGCCGATATATTCTGCAGTCCGCAACGCAACACTGTAACGCTTTAAAAAGTAGGGCCGGATAGCTCGCTGGTTGTAGCAAGTGTATATGCAAAGACTTACGTAACTGATATCCCACAGCGCAGTGGTAATCTATTTTCAGCGTCGTTGATCCCACGCACTCATGGGCAGTTGCAAAATACTAACAACTGGTTGCTGAATAAAATTAAAACAAGCTTAAGAGCAACTAAGATATTAAATCGGCTTTATATGCATATGCCATATATTACAGCTCGCGCTCCTCATCTGCTCACTCACCATTGTGAGAGTGCCGTCCATCTTAAAGGAGCAGTAGCCTAGGCCTACCTATTCAACTTGTTTTACGCTCTTTTCTGAATTCGGTATTGTTTCGGCATTTATGGAGATGTTTTTGTCAATCACTTCCCGACCTCCGGAAATATCTCGACTTATAACTGGATGATTGCAGACTTCAACCAATCAATAGGGGGAATATTTTACGTATATCTCAGCTCGTTTTCCGTAATATAACTATCTATTTTTCAAACATAAAACAACAGCAATTAATGCCGTTAAATTATAACTTAAAAAAAAAAAAAATCATAAAGAAAGAAGCTGACCTTAAAGGAAGCAAGTTGGTCATTGGACGTTGTGCATATGCTGTAGTAGACATGGTTATGAAGGGTATATGTCGGGCTTATATGGGTATGTTGCAGGAGTATATAATATAAAGGAGGTAAATGATACATTTACAGTGCTGATAAATCTCTAAAACTGTTCCACACTCTATATAATTTTTTTTTCTTTCTTCATATCATCAAGATCTTTTAATACCTGCATTTAAGTTCTTCAGTAACAGAAATATGGTACAATCGCTGTAACACAAATGTTCTCAGCGACTACTCTAATCCACCAATATGTGTCATAGAAATATTTACGTAATAGGTATTTGATATTAAATGTACAAAGAAGGCAGACTAAGGATGCTCAGGTCAAAGGTCACAGACTTTGCCAAAATGTGATTAACACAGTAGACCTAATAGTTATGTTTAAATTATATCATTCAAACCAATCACAAAAAAAAAAAAAAAAATCAGTCAAGAAGACTCGAGTGACATTATATTTACTCATCTGTATGATTTAAATGTTCACGGATTTTCTATTCAAGGGACTCACTTTGTTGCCATGGCCAGCGATCTCTTGGCCGTGAATAAAACTTCACTCATACAAGAGCAACTCGAGAGTAATGTCAGTTGTACGCTGCGCAGCTGAGAAATAGATTCTATGCTCAAAAGTCAACAACAGAATGTCAAGTGTGATTGAGGTTGTATCTTATCGGTATGCCGTCACCTTACTTCAGGTAAGTATTGTACTAAGATTAATAAGATTAAGAATTAGTGGTTAATAAAAAAAATAAAAAAAATGTATCGAGCCTGCTCAGGCTTCGTTCATTCACGCTTTACAGAAATTATCCTATAGTGGCTGCTAACATCCTTTTGGGTTCATCAACATAAGTGGTGGCAAAACTTATGTTGTATGTGCTAACAAAGACCGGTTACATCGAGGTAGATCTTCTTGTTAGACGATCATGCTATTCCTGAGATGTTTATCTGGCAATCAGTAGTCTCCAATTTCATGATTCAACCCTTGTCTATCACCCTGCCTCCTCTAACAGTGATCATGTAAATTAGTCGCTCTGCTCAATCCAGCTAGACCATATATCACTGAAGGCGTGGCTCCCTACACCTTAAAAGCTTATATTTCTGCAGTATTTGTTTATAATGTTTCGGTTTTCTTTTCAGATTCCTTTATTTCCCATCCTGATCACGGCCGGTTGTTCCTTCCTCGTCTACAATTACGAAATCAATGTGTGGTGGGTCTCCAGTGTCCCCAGGGTGTGTGTGAGGGGTTTGACTTGGAATGCTCCAAATATATTTTCATCTACTATGCTGGAATTGTCATTGAGAGTGAGTAAAGTGCATTGTTTTTGTCTGTCCCTTTGGATGCAGTCAGGCTGCTGCTCCCTGGCACGGGGGGTGGAGTTTCAACAGCTCGTTTTGCAGCTTCGATTACTCTCACAGACATTTTCAAACTTTTAGCTTTGTTCAAACCTGACTCCGACAAAGATGGAGAGACTCAGAAGCGTCAACATGTAGACACCATTTCCGGATGGTTAGTTGATGAATTATGTAGCTTATGCGTAGTAATCTTCTAGTCATTCATTAACTGATTCTGTCTCGATATGCTATAAATCATATTCTGGGAGCTGGATTTATGTAACTTTAGGGTTTGCGCTGCCACTTATCCGGAAGGAATGCCGCACAGTCCCTCTCAGCGTCGTCGTAGTCCTTACAAAGCGATCTCTTTAAATTAAGTCTTCCATGCTGGACTTTGTGCGTTGTAACTTTGCAGTTGTTGAAATGCTTTAACAGCAACATTACAGAAAGTGGAATTCATTTAACCCCCCTTTTAATTACCTTCCATTCGAAATGGTCTTCTCTTTCTATTTTCATATTCAGATTGTAGCCATGTTTTAACAGCATTCATGGCTCATGCACCCAGGGGAATTTACTTCAGATCTAAACACTCTGATCTTGCCATGGTCTTTCTTTTTCTGATTCACGTTCTCACCTAATTTCTTTACTCTTTCTTAAGCACTCCAAATGACTCAAGTTCTGGTATCACATTAACAATTTCTAAAATTAGCAATAAATTTTGTCCCTTCTATCTATGATTAAACTCCTAAAATCCGCCCTAGATTTTCAGATCACTCCCCCTGTTTTTCCTACCTAACGAAGCATCTCTCTCTAAAGCCTGGTTCAGGACTCCTCTAGTTTCTGTCCTCAAAAGCTACAGCTGTCTCCCTTCCAGCATACCGGTCATTCCTGCAGGATTGGGGCAGCCACTACAGCAGCCGAATGTGGCATTTCTACTTCAGCTATCAAGATGATGGGCAGATGGTTTTCCTCTGCATTCAAGTCTTATTTAAGAAATGATTCTAAAATCATTCTGGAATCTCAGCAAGCTCTTCAGTAACGATTCAGGTAAATCCTCATGCAAATATTGGTGGTGGTGTCATGTTTCAATTAATCTGCTTGTCCTGAGTGGCTATCATAGCCGTTTTCTGTGTGGTAGATTATGGCCGTGTAGCCTATTGTGGCCTTGTCCTTATGGCCCATCGTGGTCTTGTGGTCCATCGTGGCCTTGGTTTTGTGTGGCCTAGCGGCCTTGTCTCGTGAAACTTGTCTTTTGTGTGGCATTAGCGGCCGTTGTGGCTCTTAAGCGGTCTCGTCTCTGTGGTCTCCCATGGCCGTGTGGCCTATTGTGGCCTTGTCCTGCAAGGCCCATCGTGGTCTAGTGACCTATAGAGGTCTTGGTTACATGTGGCCTAATTGGCCATGTCTATGTGTGGCCTTAGTGGCCTTGTGGCCTATCGTGGTCTTGTCCTATATGTGGCCCATCGTGGTCTGTGGTCCATCGTGGCCTTGGTTCAGTGTGGTCTATCATGGCTATGTGGCCTTGTCCTATATGTGGCCCATCGTGGTCTGTGGTCCATCGTGGCCTCGGTTCTGTGTGGCTTAGTAGCCTTGTCTTATAGGTTTTGTCTTTGTGTGGCATTAGCGGCTGTTGTGGCTCCTAAGCGGTCTCGTCTCTGTGGTCTCCCATGGCCGTGTGGCCTACTGTGGCCTTGTCCTATATGCGGCCATCATGGCCTTGTGGTCCTTCGCGGCCTTGGTTTTATGTGGTCCAATGGCCGTGTGGCCTATCGTGGCCTGTCCTGTGTGTGGCCCATCGCGGTCTCGTGGCCATCATGGCCCTGCTTATATGTGGTCTATCATGGCCGTGTGGCCATTGTGGCTTGTCTGTGTGTGCCCATTGAGGTATGTTGGTCCATCGCGGCCTTGCTTATGTGTGGTCTATCACGGCCTTGTGGTCAAGCATGACCTTGTGTTTTTGTGGTCTATCACGGCCTTGTGGTCAAGCAAGACCTTGTGTTTATGTGGTCTATCATGGCCTGTGGTCAAGCTTGACCTTGTGTTTATGTGGTCTATCATGACCTGGCGCCTTAATGGCTTTTATGTGCGGCCCATCGTGGTCAAGTGGTCCATCGTGGCCTCGTCTCTATGTGGTCATCACGACCTTGCGCTATTATGGCTTCTATGTGTTGTCCATAGGACCTTGTCTCTATGTTGTCTATTACTTATGTCCATGTGCGGCCCATCGTAGTCTAATGGTCCTCGTGGCCCTGCTTTAATAAAAAAAAAAAATAATAAAAAAAAAATTATCACGCTTATTTTTAACTTACTTTTTCTCTCGTTTCAGGAACTGCAGGATGCACGACTGGTGGGTATATTTTCTTACACTTCTTTGGGGGTGGGCTCCGTCCTGGTGGAATTATTTCTCCACCTTTCTTTGGGGGTCGGCTGCGCCCCTGCCTTCGTCTTCAGGCAGGATATGCAGCTTCCGCTACCCTCGCATTGCGCGCTAAGGATGGGGCCTACGCCAAAGAACTTTATAAATTTATGCTTGCTGGGCTGTTAATAAACATGCGCTTGTTATATCAATTTAACTCCCGAGTCTTTCTGGTAGAAATGTAAGCTTAGCGTTAAGTTCTGCCAGGAAGTCTCAATCAGCGCGTCATGTATTAACTCACTCCTAACCAATCATGTGTTAACACTCTCAGTATAAAAGAATGGTACTTACATTCATCTGAGTTCGCAGATACTGACGGCGCCAATTACCTCCATCCTCCCCAACCACCTCCAAGATGGTCCTTTCCCTCCATCCTCCCCACCACCACCAGGATGGTCCCTTCCTTCCATCCTCCCCACCACCACCAGGATGGTCCCTTCCTTTACCTCCAGGGGGTCGGCTGCGCCCCTGCCTTCGTCTTCAGGCAGGGTATGCAGCTTCCGCTACTCTCGCATTGCGCGCTAAGGATGGGGCCTTCGCCAAAGAACTTTATAAATGAATGCTTGCTGGGCTGTTAATAAACATGCGCTTGTTATATCAATTTATCTCCCAAGTCTTTCTGGTAGAACTGAAGCAATCTGGCAGTTGACTGGATCTGCATTATGTACAACACACCACATTTAAAGACACTCCATTTGTTGGCATAACTCTTTCTAGTGGAGGAAGCCCTAGCACTTAGAATGGTCTCATAACGGCAGACCTCCCTGGTGATTTATGTAAGAAACTGCTGCTGTGCCGCACTAGGACATGACAGTCTCTCAACTGAGGGAGAAAGTATTTCAGGGCCAGAAATGCAGTCATCTGCTCGAGGCAGTTGATGTGCCAAGTGAGCTGATGACCCTCCCATTCCCCTTGAGCTGGACGACCACTTAAGACCGCTCCCCAGCCCATCAGGGAGGCGTCTGCCGTTAGCATTCTGCGACGGCAAGACGCACCTAAAGTGGGACCCAAGGCAAGGAACCGGGGTCTGAACCACATAAAAAGGGAACGAAGCCGCAGCACGTAACCCTTACCATAAACATAGTTTTAGAAAGTGCACTTGAATTTGCGACACGATCGTCTTTACAGTTAACATCTTGAACTTGAGCGCTTTGACTGTACGGTTTAAGCCTCGAAGATCGAAGATTGGACGCAACCCCCCATCCTTCTTGGGAACCAGGAAGTATCTGCTGTAATAGCCTGACTCTCTCTCTCTGGAAGAGGAACATGTTCTATGGCCTCTTTGCTCAGCAGAGATTGTAGCTCTTGTGACAGTACATGCGCCAGTTCCGGTCTCACGGAAGTGGATACCACGCCGTTGAAACGCGGAGGACGATTAATAAATTGGATTCTGTATCCTATTTGTACTGTACTTAATACCCACGCAGAAAAGGCTGCCAGACTCTCTGAGAGTGGTATCAATTTTAACACTTCCTTTTGAGGGGATGTTAGACGGGACGAGGCATGCAAATCAAACAGCTCCTACCTGACACCCTCACGAAACCACTGTACTTCCTCGCCACCTCTGGTGATTCGGGGGGCAGTGGTTTCCAGCAAAATGTTAGATGTTCTGTTGCTTCTTGCTGTCATCCAGGACACAGAACATCTAACATTTCGCTGGAAACCGCTGCCCCCCGAATCACCAGAGGTGGCGGGGAAGTACAGTGGTTTCGTAAGGGTGTCAGGTAGGAGCTGTTTGATTTGCATGCCTCGTCCCGTCGGGGCACACCCCCACAGACCTGGGACAAAACAACCCTCAGGATTTTGTCTTAGGTCTATTATGAGGCTGCTGAGTGCAACGAGCAGATCCCCAGTTTTTACGAGGGGGAGCGCAACTCGCTACACTCTGCTTTTGAACCCTCCTTAAAGGATGATGAGCAAAAAGAAGAGATTTTAGCAAGTGTCTCTTCGGACTGGTCCATCATCGTATAACCACACACCCCTGCACCAACGATAGTCTTAATACGTCGAGGGCACAAAGATGCACGAAGAATAAGGTTTTCCCCATGAATGAGTTAACGTCATGGAGATCCTTAAGGAGGGCAGTCTAGTTGTAATCCGGCCATTACACAAGGCACCACCTCGAGAACCTCTCAAACGTTTTATCATAACGAGAGAAGTGTTCGGAGGCAGCTTTAATTCCTCAGAATTAAATGTGGCCAAAGAACAGCCAGACAATATTATATTATATATAAATACATATCAGTTCCTCAGCAATAAACACAACCAAAATCAATCAGACAAGCAAACACGGTCTGGATGATAGGCTGTGTTTAAATCTTTCATAAGATCAGCATGGTATGCCTGTAACACAGCCATGGTGTACAGCGCAGTACCAGCCTGACCGCTGAAAATGCATCTGATAATGTGATCTCAGGGGAGAGATAGCCCGCGAGCGTCTCTCCAAACTGAGGCAGTATCATGTGCCCTCGCACCCGCTATAGTAAAATGGCTCGATGTCGAGGACACAAGACACAAATATTTACAATCTTTATTTATAGACTGTGAGTGTTTTATGGGACTCTTTTTGTTGTGATCAGAGTAATCTGTCCACTGCACGAGCAATCGCCCCAAGCAGTTCTCCTTTTATTATCATGGGAGGAACGCTCGGAGGCGGCGAACTCACGAGATTCAATGTCCTCTGCCCGAGCCGAAGAAGCGCCGTGGCATGCTTCGGTAGTCAGGCAAAAGGACATCGCGATCTGGAGAGAGAACGAGCGATAGGGACGCACCGTCTCTCGTTCCTCAGCCAGATCGACATGCGAGCCCCACAATCATTGTTGAAATAAGCTACCCCTTTGAAATAAGCACAGCGAACTCGAAGCACTTTAACTGTGAACATTCCACTGTGCTCGCAATCACCATGCTCAAATGCAAGGGCAGCATGCTCTTTCCCCAAACAAACAAAGCAGTAAGTGTGTGTATCCAGTTCTACCAGAAAGACTCGGGAGATAAAATGATGTAACGAAGCATACATTTATTGACAGCCCAGCAAGCATTATAAAGAGACTTTGGCGTAGGCCCCGTCCATAGTTCGTAATCCGAGGGTAGCGGATCTGCATCTCCTGCCTGAAGACGAAGGCAGGGGCGCAGCCGACCCCCCTGAAAGGTATGGACAGGACCATCCTGGTGGTGGTGGGGAGGGTGGAGGTTGTTGTCGCGTCGGCATCTGCGAACTCAAACATGTGTAAGTACTGATCTTTTATACAGAAAGTATAAAGACGTGATTGGATAGAGATGAAGGTAATAAGTGACGTAGTAATAAAGTCTTCCTGGCAGAACTTAAGCTAAAGCTTTCATGGACACAGCGCTTAATCTGCTGTTCACTCATTTTTAACCAGCTGATTTCTTTTACAGTTTTTCTCAGTCGCTTTGGTGCATTTCTCACATCACTATTTACATTTGCACAACAGTTAATTCAGTTCTCAAAACAATTAGTACAAACTGCAAAACCTAGTTGATAACCTGCAAAAGCGTGTCACTTGCTCAAAATGGATAGATCATTCCTCAAAAGCAAGTATTCATGTCAATGAAAGTGTCAGTGTCATCAAGATGAAAAGTCCTGACACCATTGTTTATGAACAAGATAGTCAAATGGCTTTGTCATGTTTTCATTATGACAGTTTACTCTGTAAATGTTTTCCAATGCAAAAAAGTCAGATCTTGGTGACACTACCTGAAAATGCTCAAGACAGCACGATATACTATTTGCACAGCCATTTGAAAAATACAGTAAAGTTACACATTACTGTATTTAGTGAGGTAACTGAGTACAAGACACTGAATATGTATGTTTCACATTTTTACTGCATATGCTCTTTGCAATTCTAATTTGTTCACAGCATTGTGCAAAAGAAAAAATACACCCTTATTTACAACAAACATAAACTCCCTTTGGGTAGAGCTGTGCGCAACTGGAAACAATATTGCAGTACATATTGGAACTGAACATACAACATACATACAGTAGTACTGTAATCATTCATGCACATCCGGACGTTCCTCTCTGTCTGGTATAGACTACGGGACATTTTCAGGATAAAAAAGATTAAAAAAAATGTGTAAAATTTGCTTGACAGATTTTGACAACTAGTTCAACATTTTTGTATGTAATGACTCAAGCAATGAAATGAGGACTATTAGTTTTATATGGAATGACTATTCAGCATTCACAAGTATAGTTAATTTTGACTGACATGACATAAGCAAATGATAATGTTATAAAACAGCAGAGAGTTGTATGAAAGCAATTGATGCATGTCCAAAAGCATTTGCAATTTGTTGGAAGGAATGAGAAACTGCTACTATGATGTGAACAAATGACTAAATGTTGTGGAGGTTGAACTAACTGCTGTGCAAATGTAAATAGTGATGTGAGAAATGCACCAAAGCGACTGAGAAAAACTGTAACTTGAACTCTTTTCACTTGTATGTTGAGATGAGAAAGAGAGAAATCTGCACACTGCCAGTTTTGAACACTAACTCCTAACAAAGATCTGAAGTGAGTTTTGTAGAGAGAGAGATTGTTTGACACACATACACAGAGTGGTCTAAAAACAAAAGACCTGACGATGCACCTGTGGCTCATCTATTTATAGCCTCGTGTCACCGGCCGAGGCTATATTACCTCCGGGTCAATTCTATTGACGTGTTTATACACTATATTCACAGCTGGTCACATTTAAAGACGTTTACCAATGCGCTAAGCAGCGCAGCATCGATAGTAACTTTTGAAAGGGAACTGCAAAATAGCACCAGGGAACGTTTGCGCCGGAACACGCCTCCTCTTTTCGCTTAACCGCCCATGGGAGCGCAAGTTCATTCCCTAATTTACCGACGTGCGTCTGTAGAGGGAAAAGTCCGCTGTGCGTCGGGTGCAAAAGAGGAATGATACATGCATCGGTGTACAAAGTCAATTGCGCTGGGTGCAAGATAGGAGCGCTAAGACAGTGGGCCTCCCTTTTGACACAGCTTACCCGATGGCAATGATGGCACTTTTCGTCCTCCTCCGCCTCAAAATCATGGTGATGTTTGGCGAACTTTGCATAGGCCTATATCGCAGAGGTTACGGAATAGGCCTAAAAAAGTTACTGAATGCAGCTTTAATGACCACAATAGTAATTTCTCGCTAGAAATGACATCATAAGTGGAAAACATTTATCAAAAATGTACATTTACACACAAACTGATGACCAGCCACAACTTTCAGACGCCATCTTTATGTTTCTAGCTCAACTGTCACAGAAAGGAAAGCACAGGATTGTGGGATATCAAAGGCAGCGAAGGATACATCTATGCTGCCTTCAAAAACCGATCAGATGAAGGAATCTCAGGAGATGAGAAGTGAAACATGATTTACCCCGTTTGCATCTTCAAGGTTTATACACACATTCTTCCTCTGAGTTGACGTCAATCTTTATGACTGTCAGACGACACTAGACTCGATATACACGAATAACTAGAAATGTTGAAGTCAGTGGGTGTTTAACAACATTCTTTAAAATATCTTCTCTTGTGTAAACCAGAATATACAGGTTCAAGAACTCATACAGGAAACAACTTGAGGGTAAGAAATGACAACATTTGTATTTTTGGGTGAGCCATCCTTAAATTTTTTTTTTTTTACTTGAATGAAATAGCCTAATAAAATAAATGTTAGATGAAACAAAACAAAAAGTGAAACTTATTTTATTTCATTTTTATTTAGTATAATTTGTACTAATAATACAATATATAACTATATATAGGCTATTCAATATTTTAAATAGAATTTAAGTTTTAGTAATTTTGTTGTGTTGTTGTCATGTAGTTTTTTTAAATATAGAAAACGAATAAAAATGATAACACAACAAAATTACTAAAACATTAATTCAATTTAAAATGAAAAATATAAAAATATAAATTAAAACTATAATAGGATCTTACTAAAATAACACTGGCATCACGCAATCTTTTCATATTGCCATCTGTCTAATTTGATGAGCTTCTACCGAATGGCAGATGAATTTGCAGCAGAATACCGAATATATTTGATTAAACATGATTTTGGACATCAAAAGATAGGAAATCTTTTCTCCTCACTTTCATCAAAGGTGCATGTTTTGCTGTACTATTCTCGATTAAAGAAATAGATTTTTTTTATGATTTAAATACATTTTTGACTTCATGGTTAAAACACATTTTTAAGCTTGATCAACCAGTTATTACTGTAATGTTCAGTAAAGATGAAGCAATGATTACACTGAATCTCCACTGACTGAACCTCCTCTAATAAGCTGTAAACCACCTCCCATTAGAGTCCTATAAATCTCCATCACCATCAGAGGTTCATAAAAACACAAGACGGCAGATTCACCAGCAAGAAGCACGAAACCAAAGAGATCACGAGTACAAGAGAAGACATGTACAGTCAAGGACCAACAATCGGGACAATAAACCCCTCATTCAGTGACTTTCCAGATGAGAAGAATCCATCACAGCCCAGGATGGATCCGCCACCGTATCCAGGCATGTCTATATATCCACAAGGTCCAGTTCACACCGGGGTCATGGTTCAGCCCACTGTGTTCATAACCTCCACACCAGCGCCTGTTAATTTGCCGGATTACTTGTTCTACTCCATCTTTACTCTGCTGTGTTGTTGTTTCCCACTTGGAATCGCTGCTGTCATCTACTCTATCTCTGTAAGTATTCACTCTCACTTCATATATAGCTTGAGATATACACTGTAAAAAATGTACCGTAGAATTTACAGGAATTTACTGGCAAAAGAGTTACCAATAAAGTCCTTTAAAATTTTTGGTAATTGCTGTAAAATGTATTGCAGTATAATACTGTAAAGCAATTTACATTGCTTGTAATTGTAACAATGTAATTGTTGTATGTGAAATACAGTAATTTTGTATATATATAGCTTGAGATAATGCACTTTTACACAATTTAACACTTTATAGAATGTGACGACAAAAGGTTTTATTGAGTTGATCTTCTTTGTGAACATGTTGTGATGCAGTGATATTTGCATAAACTCTAATTACATTAATGACTATCTACTAAAATGCTAGGAAACTTTACGGTCATATTGCAAATTAAACTTTTCATTTCCTGCAATGATGTCATCAGGGATGGGTTACGAAACCCGGTCCCGGGGCTAAATTATGAAAGTATGCATGCAGTAACGCAGGTTTACACAGAAAAAATTTGCTTTTCACTTCTCCCAGTGTATGATTGCAGAAAATGTTAAATTTAAATTATTTTTTTTATAATGTCTAAATGAATACTTGTTAAAAACAATCAAAATAATTCATTTTTGATCAATAAATATACTGTCATTAAAATATGTTAATATAAAAATATATTTTAAAAATACATTAAAAAAGTAAAGATTCTCAAAGCATTGAACGAGATCCCATAATAATTAAATATAAATGTACAGTTGTAACATTAAATCATATTTTATTATATGATAGTATCATATATATATATATATATATAATTATTATTATTTTTAAATATGATGGTTTCATTATGAATATGGTGATTATCTCTCAGATTGACACCCAACTTAATATTGCTATGATATTTCCCATCTGAATCTAACCACATCATGTCAATAAATGGAAAAGTTAGTCAGCTGTTTATTATCATGCTAATTATTGGTTAATTAGGCGCAGAAGGGGCGCCTTTTACCCCAAATACTATACTTTACATATTCTTTCGCTATTGAAAAACTGCAGCTTTAATTATCTTGAACAAAACTGAAAATCACCAAGAAGACCTTTGTCTCAAAATATAGTCATTGATTATCATTATAATTACCATAATTATAGATTATCATTTGCTACTTAAATCTACAACATTTTAACATATTAGATAAAATTAGCGCAGAATCGAGTCAAGGATCAGACAAATTTCCACGTGCATCTTGAAAAGCAGATGTTTTGGAAAGTGATGTTGCAAGTTTTTGTGCCATCTAGTGGTCTAGAGAAAGATAAACTCAAAGTCGTCTTTTACCGCGGTGCGCCTTTAGCCCCGTTGTCTCCTGTTCCGTTTGCAGTGCGCATCTGATCAGCGGCTGCTCTACCACATACACAACATTTATTAATTATTCTCATTATCTCTAGATGTCATAGTCATCTCATCAGATAGCTGGATTCTCCTTTAACACCAGAGATTACAGCATAATCAGGGTTATAGCTCTGGATAACTTTGGATTTGCATTTGGAGGCATCAAAAGCAATGATCTATGATATGACATTACAGAATGAAAAATGCTGATTTTTTGTATGAAATAAAACGTGCATTGACAGTTTGATTGTTTTTTTGCAGACTCAAAATGCTAACATAGCTGGACAGCAAGATATAGCGACCAGGTCCTCCAGAACGACATTGATCCTGAACAATGTCGCTCTCGGTATCGGCCTCGCAATCTACATACTGATCATCCTCCTCTCACTGCACAATCAAGCCTATTTTTAATGCTGTATTCTGCTTCACATGCAGCTAATCACTATTTTACCAAAGAAATTACAAATCACAAGTGGTGTACGTGAAATTATTTGCATTTAAATGTATTCTCTTGATTAATGTAATTTATTTATTTATTATTCCGTTTTATGAATCTTATTAATATCTTCATTGATAGTATTCATTTAATCATCTTTCTTTGTTGCATTATTTTTTTTTCACGTTATTGATTTCTTTAATCATTTATATATTTTCTACTATTCGCTCTGACCAGTTTGATTGTTTCCAAATGTAAGATAAGATATTTTCCATCAGAATTGATTATGTGATGTACCTTTGTATCAAAATATCAGGGATTAGAATCTTTTGGTACCTCACGATTTGATTCAGATTGATTCTTGAGGTCACGATTCGATTCAAAATCCCACTGAATGAAATGTGAACCTTGAAATTAATTTTTTTACTAAATAAATTTACAAATTGTCGCCAGTCTTAGTGAGTTTGATTCATGCATTGATAGTTTGTGTGTTGTACTTGTTGTATAATGCAAGTTTAGCACTGCTGCAGTTCATTTTACAGTTTACCGTGCATTATGTTGATTATTATGGATAAGTCTTCTGTTCCAGATGTATAAAACTTTATTTTTATAATTATTATTTTCTTATTTATATGTTCTTCCTATTTATCATGTATGTATGTACCCAGAACTCCTAAAAAAACACAACAAATTACTTGTATTTGCGCACATATGGCGAATAAATGTCATTCCGATTCTGAAAAATGTGTCTTAACAGTTTTTGGTACTTAAAAATTTTGTTTGAAATCCATACCTGTGGCTGTAAGAAATGAATTGCTTACATTTGATCTATTTTTATCACTTGAATTCATATAGGCTATAATCAAGACAGCATAGTGGCTGCATTGTCAGCTCACAGCGAGAAGGTCTCTGGTTTGGTCCTCTGTGTGTCAGTGTGGGTTTCCTCCAGGTACTCGCACAGGTAAATTGGCGATACTGAAGAGTTTGTGTATGAGCCTTGTGATGGGCTGGCCATCCGTCCAGGGGTGTTTTTCACATACAACGACGTAACTTGCTGCTGAACTACCATAGTATGATACATCATTGAAGAAATCAACTAGCTAGTCACAACTGTTTCCCGAAACCGTATTGTCACAAATTGGTCGTTCAACCACGTTGGTTAATGATGTCATGCCGGTGCTGGAGTAATGATGTCTCGGTTACGTATGTAACCCTTGTTCCCTGAGGGAGGGAACGGAGACGTTACGTGACGTCACCGACGTATTTGGGATCACTTCAGGGAGTCCTAATCATCTCCGAGTGTATACAGAACGAGCTAATGCACATTGGAGTGCGAGATTTGCATTTTGCGCCCCACAGCGCGGGTATAAATATAAGCCTTGCCCGTCAAACCAGACGAGAACTTACAGGCCTTGGATGGGAACCGTAGATTACCCCGCCAGGAGGCAGCGGACGTTGGACACAGTTGCACCGCGACGGCCCGCTCCACCAGGGGATATCCATGTACCCCTTAGCTGCCCCGACATCGAGGGTCGTGAAGAGGGAGGAGGTACTTGAATGGCCTCTGGCAGAATAAGGTGCCGTCCACGTTCTAGTTCCTCATGTACCTCTGGGAAGAAAGGCACCGGGGCGGCTCGTCCAACCTAGAAGCTTCAAGACACGGTGGAGGATTCCACGTGAGCCCGACCTTTTCGGCGGCCTGGGATAACATACCTGTCTCGTGCAATGCCACTCTCCCAGGAGGCAACTCAGCCGAGCCTTCATCTCTAGAAGACTGAAGCTCCCCCTCCGATGCTGCGATCGACATCTGATCGTCAGCTGGAGCCCCGAAGGAAACGACCATGAGATCTAGAAGGGACCAGCGCGCTCCAATGGAAGCTCCATGGCTTGTGGTGTTAGAGAGGCGTGAGGGGCCCACGGAGGCTGACTCGGCGAGGAAGCCCTCATGGTGATCCTCAGGTCACCCTGGCTAAGCGCCGAAGTAGCCCTATTCTGGGGACCAGAATAAGTTCTAGATCGGGGCATAGGCGAGAGGACTCCACCTCCATTGAGGTAAGCAAGTCTCGACCTTACCACCAAGATAGACATGTTCCCGCAGTGAGAACATGTACTATCCATAAAAACAGCCTCAGTGTATTGAATGGCCAAACACGTGAGGCAACGATTGTGACCGTCAGCTGGAGCCAGGGAACGACATTCCTAAAAAGGATGCAGTGTCACACCCGTGAAGGTCTTTTAGGGAAAAACACTCTTTTAATATAGTCAAGTCAAGTCAAGTCAAGTTTATTTGTATAGCGCTTTTCACAATACAGATTGTATCAAAGCAGCTTCACAGTATTAAATTAAAATAATACAACAAAGTTTGTTTCAAGAGGAATTTATTGATTGATAAAATTAAATTAAATATCCCCAAAATATCCCCAACTAAGCAAGCCAAAGGCAACATAGAATATACTGCAGCACTTTTGGAGAATATGCACAAGCAAGGAATAGTGCAGCCTGCAGTACACTTTTAAAAGGAACGCCCTCAAGACCGACACAATGAAATTCACAGTTCTATGAAACAGCAGTTGTTTGAACTGTAGGCTCGCGGCCACCGCTGGAACACCAAGAAAAGAGAGATCCAAAGCTTGTGAAGTCTGCAGCACTTTTGGAGAGAGAAGTGTTCACAACTCGGCTCCGAAGCGAAAGACAAAGGTGCATGCATCCGCTTAAGTATTTATACCAGTGCTGCAAATCTCGCACGCGAATGTGCATTGGCTTGTTCTGTATACACTCGAAGATGATTGGGGCTCCCTGAAGTGATCCCAAATACGTTGGTGACGTTGACGTAACAGAATCTGTTTGAGATCGAATTAATGCTAGATGTTTTGCTATAAATTACGAACATGGCATCTGAGGACTTTTTCTAATTTTTATTATATACAGTTATTATGCTTTATATTCAATCATATAATCAAACAAGAAACTCTGCTTCTAACCACAGGTAGAGAGCTGTCATTCAAACCACACAACTTTGCGATGCTTTTTGCGAATGTTCGTCAGAACTATGTTTTTGGGCATCGCAGACTCGTCAAACTATGCTGATAATGACGGGACTTGCGACCATAGTTGGCAAACAATGATTTTGGGAAACACAACCCAGGTTGTTTCCCCTGCCTGTAGATCCCGTAAAGATCCCATGAAGACACGTGACGTCAGGATGTGTTGTAGAAAGGCCAGTCTAATCTTCCGCTACTGCTCTTTCCATTGTAGTCGAGCACTTGGTGGATTTTTTTACACAGCGTCTTAAGTTTACTAATGATCTGCGATTTCGATCTCGAGAAACCACGCTCAAGCATTTTTTTCCGGATTCGGTCGTTCCACAAAGCTGGCGAACGCTCTCTGCTTCAGCGCGAATAGTAAGGAGCTCCTGGTCTCTGCTTCATTCTATTTTGCAGAAATTTTTTCGTTCTTTGTTTTGTTGATTACAGACACAAACTTTCTTCTAAGAGCAACAAAAGACCCTTTACGGCATTGGTCCTGGCTTTTGTTCACACAGGGTGCGTTCCGGAACTGATCCCGGCAATGTTACGAGGTCCCCATCCCGGCATCGAACCCTGGACATGTTTCCGTTCACACGGAAGACACTCTAGCAATTTTATGGCAATTTCCGGGGATCAATGTCAAGTCAAGTCAAGTCAAGTTTATTTGTATAGCGCTTTTCACAATACAGATTGCATCAAAGCAGCTTCACAGTATTAAATTAAAATAATACAACAAGTTTGTTTCAAGAGGAATTTATTGATTGATAAAATTAAATTAAATATCCCCAAAATATCCCCAACTGAGCAAGCCAAAGGCAACAGTGGCAAGGAACCGAAAAACTCCATCAAGTGACCTAATGGTGTCCTAAAACTCCATCAGGTGCCTTAATGGAGAAAAAAAAACCTTGGGAGAACCCAGGCTCAGTCGGGGGCCAGTTCTCCTCTGGCATTGGATAGAGGCCGGATTGTAGTTTGAACTGTGGGATTATATGAATGCCTGGCTGAAGAGATGCGACTTTAATCTAGTTTTAAACTGGGAGAGCGAGTCTGAGCAACGAACAGTATCAGGAAGACTATTCCAGAGTTTTGGAGCCAAATGTGAAAATGCTCTCCCTCCTTTGGTGGTTCTGGATATCCTAGGTATGACCAAAAGCCTTGAATTTAGTGATCTTAAAGATCTCAATGTGCTTTGTGAAAGGGGCTCTACAGAGGTTAAGTGGTGTGGAGAATGGATGGAAGAGTAGAAGCAATGTCCCTGTGGGAATGTTTGGAGGATTCTTGCATAACCAAGAAAACACATTTGAAAAACTGGATGTTTTGACTCCTTTACGTTCACTTAAACCAAAAAATAAAAACTCCTTAATACATTAAAACAAACTGGACATGTATTGGACGTTTAAAAAACAATCAGGGATAATTATCTCATAACATTCTAAGAACGTATTTTTGTTAGCTGAGATAAAGTGGTTCAGATAAGATAAAGCAATGAATCTGTACTGAACCTCCCCTATCAAGCTGTAAACCACCTCCCATTAGAGTCCTATAAATCTCCATCACCATCAGAGGACAAGGTTCATGAAAACACAAGACGGCAGATTCAGCACCAAGAAGCACGAAACCAAAGAGATCACGAGTAAAAGAGAAGACATGTACAATCAAGGACCGACAATCGGGAGAATAAACCCCTCATTCACTGGCGCTCCAGATGAGCAGGATCCATCGCAGAAGCCCTGGATGAGTCCGCCTTTGTCACCAGGGTCCTATCCCAACACTTCTGGATATCCCAGCCAGCCATACGCAGCTCAAGGTGGCCCTCAGGGTCCGTATCCCCAACAACAGCAATTTCAAAGCATGTCTATATACCCACAAAGATCGAATGCAGGTCACACCGGGGTCACGGTTCAGCCCACTGTGTTCATGACCTCCACAGCGCCCGCTCATGTGTCGGATTACTTGTGCTACTCCGTCTTTACTCTGCTGTTCTGCTTTTTCCCTCTGGGATTCGCTGCCATCATCTTCTCTGCCTCTGTAAGTATTCACTCTCATTTCAAGAGTAATTGATTGCCTCATAATGAATTACCTATGTTTGAAATAATGAAAATACGTTTTAATTGACAACATGCATATGATCCAATTTTTTTTGTTAGTATATTTATTATCTTTGTTTGTAACACTGAAAGACTTTATTTGTCTGATAAAATGTTTAAAATAGAAATGTATTAAAAACGAACTTAACTGAATGCTTCATAAAATGACCCATAGATGTTACATTTGATGATGAAAGATTTTATCGAACATGTCATATAAATAAAAATAAACTGTACTGAGCTTATCATAATACAATACTAATATATATATATATATAGAATGTGATTCATAGAATGTGATGATAATAGGTTTCATTGAGTTGATTTTCTACGTGAACATGTTGTGATGCAGTGATTTTTGCATTAACTCTAAATACATTTTGTGATTATCTGCTAACTGTATACTGGGAAACCAGAAGGTCATATTGCAACTGAAACTTACCAGTTCCTGTGAAATGACGTCATAGTCATCTCACCAGACAGCTGCTGGATTCTCCTTTTACAACAGAGATAACAGCATTATTAGGTTCATAGCTCTGGATAACTTTGAACTTTGGATTTACATTTGGAGGCATCAACAGCGTGATCCGTGTGCTCCACCATAACCATGCAAATGATGGAAAGATCTGTGACTGTCTGCATTCTTGTGTAACCCAAGTTACACACTTACCTGATTGTCTGCTGGTCATTCAGTCCTTTACCTGTGTGATAAATTTCCTGCTCAATGATACCCGTGTTCCTTCTGTTCATGTATTGACAGTTTTTTAAAAACCTCTCTTTTTTGTGTGTTTGTTTTCATAGACTCGAGATGCTAACATGGCTGGACGACAAGATTTTGCGATCAGATCCTCCAGAACGGCGTTGATCCTGAACAATCTCGCTCTCGGTTTAGGCCTCACAATCTACACAGTGACCACCCTCGTCATACTGTGGATGTATGGCATAATTAAATGAACACATGCTGTATTCTGCTTTAAATTCTGCTATTCATGATTTTGCAGAAGAAATTATAGGTATTTTCAAGATCTTTTGAGGAAATAATTCAATGTATGTTTTTTTTTTTTTTTTTTTTTTTTTTAATGCTGTCAGACTGAAAACTGTATTACCATCAATGCACTGAGCACTTATGAAACTACATTTAATTTAGTGCAAGTTTCTTTCATTCTTTTAAATTACACATCAAAATAAAGTGGAGAAATGGAGAATTTTAATGGAGAAAAAGGACTGAATTTTCTGTTTTTTTTAAATTGAAATAACAATATGATCCATAACCCAAAAGAATATATATATGTTCATGAAATACATTAAGTGTTCTGCTCATCTTATTATACAAGGTATCAATCTTTTCTAGCAATTTATGCAAGATTGATCTGCTCATTACGGCCTTGTTAAATGTAATGTTACGTCCAAGGATGTATTAAAAATTTGCCTCTGCTATTCATACAAGGAGTGTTTTTGGAGGGTATTTTTCACTCTATTTCTCTATCTTTCGATCCCGAACGAGACCCCAATTGTTAAGTCTTTCCCTTCCGTCTATGGGTAAATAGGGAACGATGAACAATAAATGTTTGGAGAGATTCTTGAGGATCTTCAAGTCTCCAGCCCCAGAGTCACAAACAACCAAACATTAGGGTTAAAAAAAAAAAGCATGTCTGCCTTTTATTTTTACACTAAACAGGGGTTCAAAAGTAACCAGGGATATTAAATAAAACATTACGAAGAAACCAAAAATACAAACGAAAGCATTACCTGGGGAGGAGGACCCAAACAAAAGAAAACAAAAATACCTCTACCTTAAAGGGATAACATTAACTATGACTACCTATACATACAATAAAGAAAACAAAACAACATATAGCTTCCCTCACTCCTTAACCATCCATTAAACAGGAGAAAAGATATAGGTATCCTCTACCCAACGTTACCCACAACTTTTAACTTACCATTAATGTCATCAACCCAACTGAACGTTATGACACACACATTGTAACCCAACAACAAAGAGCGTGACAAGTGCTAAATGCTGGAGATCACAAAACCAGTCACATGTCGCACGGGTATATTTGTGGCAATAGTCAACAATACAGTACATTGTATGGGTCAAAATGATAGATTTTTCTTTTATGCCAAAAATGTATTGGATATTAAAGGTGCATTGCGCAACTTTTCATGTTAAAAATACCCGTTTTCTAACCCATACATGCTTAAACAATTGCCTGATGGGCTGAATGAGCCCTTCTCTGATCACTGCGATTGTCTCTATAATCCTGTACAGTAAAATAAATAAGAGGGATTCGGGTCGGAATTTGAGACTGGGCGTGACGTCATGCGCGTTCACGGCACGCTCACCTGGCTGTCTGGCAGGTTTGTGTATTCGCCGCCATTCTCCGTAGAGGATGGATTCTAAGAGACCGGCTTGTAGTTAATTTCAAACACCAACGCAAACTCCACGTAAGATAAAAAAAAGAAAACTTTTGTTGTTGCAGTTTCGCTTGCCGCCAGAGGGGGCATAGTTCTGCAAAAACTCAGAGACTTGCGCAATGCACCTTTAAGTAAAGATCATGTTCCATGAAGATATTTTGTAAATTTCCTTCCGTAAATATATAAAAACATTTGTTTTTGTGAGTGAATGCTGCACAATCGCGAACATAAATGGACAACTTTAAAGATTTTCTAAATTTTTCGATTTTTTTTGCACCCTCAGATTCCAGATTTTCAAATAATTGTATCTCGACCAAATATTGTCCTATCCTAACAAACCACACATCAATGGACAGCTTATTTATCCAGCTTTCAGATAATTGATCCATGTGTAATCATAAGTAGCACAGCTCATAATGTGAAACTTATGTAAACCTTTTATTAAAGTCTGCATGGACCGGAAGTTGCAAACAACTTTTCTCCAGTGTTGTGACATATTTCCAAGTGAAAGGGAATATTGAAACGAGGGCAGGGTTTTACTTTAGCGCTCCTCCTCTCCATCTCTGCTCATAGCAGACTGACGGTTTGAGGGGAGTGGTTTAGCGTTTTCAACCCAAGCCATCAAACTGACGTCATCAGAAAAGGAACGCCATTCAGACCGTAAGTAACTTTTCAGATTTAGATTAAAGATTACCACGGCAAACAATTTTTTTCAGTGTATTAACTTGCACGGATTAATTGTTCACCACAAGACTAGTAATATGCGCTAACAAAGTAAATAGGGTAAATTTTGATTTCAGGTCGACTTTAAAGATGCATGTTTTGCAATACTAAATAATCTTGATTAAAGAAGTTGATTTTTTTTTATGATTTAATTGCACTTTTGACTTCACGGTTAAAACGCATTTTTAGGCGTGATCAACCAGTTAAGAAACATTGTATTGGGTGTAATGTTCAAGATGAAGCAATTATTACACTGAATCTCCGCTGAACCTCCCCTTATCAAGCTGTAAACCACCTCCCATTAGAGTCCTATAAATCTGCACGTCACCATCAGAGGACAAGGTTCATGAAAACACAAGACGGCAGATTCACCAGCAAGAAGCACGAAACCAAAGAGTTCACGAGTACAAGAGAAGACATGTACAATCAAGGACCGACAATCGAGAGAATAAACCCCTCATTCACTGGTGCTCCAGATGAGCAGGATCCATCGCAGAAGCCCAGGATGGATCCGCCTGCACCGCCAGCATACCAGGAACACCCTAGTGCCGGATACCCGTTCCCATCGTCCTATCCCAACCCGTCTGGATATCCCAGCCAGCCGTACGCAGCTCCTGGGGGCCCTCAGGGCCCGTATGCCCATCAACAGCCATATCCAGGCATGTCTGCATATCCACAAAGACCGTACGCAGGTCACACTGGGGTAATGGTTCAGCCCACTGTGTTCATGACCTCCACAGCGTCCGTTCATGTGTCGGATTACTTGTGCTACTCCATCTTTACTCTGCTGTTCTGCTGTTTCCCTCTGGGAATCGCTGCCATCATTAACTCGTCCAATGTAAGTATTCGCTCTCACTTCAAGAGTATTTGATCGCCACAACTTTGAAATTTGGATTTGCATTTGGAGGCATCAAAAGCTATGATGAAATTACAGAATGAAAAATGCAGATTTTTAGTATGAAAGGAAAACATGCATTACATTTTATTTATATATTTAAATTGTGTTTGTTTTCGCAGACTCGAAATAATAACATGGCTGGACGGCAAGATTTAGCAATCAGATCCTCCAGAACGGCTTTGGTCCTGAACAATGTCGCTCTCGGTATCGGCCTCGCAACCTACGCGGTGACCACCATCTTCATACTGTACGTGAAAGGCGTATTTAAATGAACAGATGCTGTATTCTGCTTCAAATGCAGATTGGAAATTACAAGTATTTTCAAGATCCTTTGAGAAAATAATCTATTGTATGTTTACATTTTATTTCTATTTTATTTAATGCTGTCCGATTGAAAACTGTATGACTATCAATGCACTGAGCACTTATAAAACTACATTTCATTTAGTGCAAGTTTCTTTCATTGTTTTAAATTACACATCAAAATAAAGCATTTAAATAAAGAAAAAGAAAAAAACCACTCTGAGTATTCTGGTTTTAATGAGATGTATATGTATATATGTATATACTCTGTATGATTTATAACCCAAAAGAAAAGTTCTGATAGTTCATGAAATACATTGTTTCTGCTCATCTATTAATATACAAGGTCTCCAAATTGTATCTGCTCAATACGGCCTTGTTAAATGTAATGTACACGCATTTGCGAACAGTCTCATAAATAAAGCTCATACATTTTTCATATCAAGTTTTCCTAGATATCTGACTGGATATTGTCATATGCTGAGATACAAAAGGGAGAAGGATCAAACCCATTGCTTAAATACACTGAGTAAACAAAGGAGCGAACGAGATAATTAACGATTAACAGGTGAATGGGAAGATTCATTGACGCACACTGTCAAACTAGGTCAAAATAATACAGGCAAACAAACTGAACACAAAGAAAACCGAGACAAAATAGAACCTATCTGTGACAGATATGGAAACATATGAGCCAGCCATGTCCATCAGAAGTAGCACAGCTCATAATGTTATTTCTGGTAAAGAAAAAGCTGAGCATTTTATGGTTGTTATAATAATGTGCAGAACAACTGTAAATGATTAAATTGTAGATTATCATCTAATCTTATTTTACTGCATTACTCAATGGAAGGCCAAATAGTTTTATATGACTATAGGATGAAATAAAGTTTGTAACCAACCTTTAAACTTATAGCATGTTTCTGTATCGAGAGCTGACAAACAATTATACATACAGTCTCCAATATGAATGACTTTCACTTTTATCAGGGTAAATTCAGGTAAACTGGGTGATTTTGTGACCAACTGTCTAATACTGAGATGTAAAATCAGTCTGTGAAACACGACAACCTAAAAGAACCAGAACTGATTCTTACAAAGACCAAAGCTTTGAGATCATAAAAAAAAACAGTGTGGTGTGTATAAATATGAATTCTGTCTACTGTATGTACCTCAATCATAGGATCCTGTTGTGATGTTCACTAGTGGGCAGCACTGTCACGTGACACTCTTGAAAGCATGAAACAGCTTCCTCTGCTGATGCTTTGTGGTGTATTTTACTTTGCAGTCTGAAATAAATATATCTTCTCAGATCCATGTCACCAATCCTCCAGTTATTTTCATTCACGGTGTAATTCTGGAGAAAAGACACATCAAAGGTTCAGGTTTGAAACTAGTTTTACACATCAAGTCTATTAAAAACTTGGTTGTGGTTAAGATTACCCAGCTAACGGGGAACGTTCTCAGAACTTTGGTTAACATTTATGTTACATTATATATGAGCATAACGTTAATAGAACGTGTGTTCAAAGTTTTCTAGCCTTTAATAATGTTCTCAATGTAAGCACAAAAACGTTATTCATACCGTTTATGGAACGTTTTTTCTTCAACATTTTAGTTGGATGTTCGTCTAATGTTTGTTTAAATGTTATGTATTTCAGAACGTTCAGAGAACATTCAAATGGAACGTTGAGGATGAAATGGAATGGAAAACTCAAAAAAAAAAATTAAATGTTTAAAAACTGGATGTTTTGAACGTTCAGAAATAACGTTTTCACAACGTAAATGGAACATTAGCAAAATGTAAGCCGCTCGTTTATACCCTTATTGTGGTTGTTATAAAAACGTCCTTAGAGAATTTTTTTTGTTAGGTACCTGTTTGCTGTGCTCTTTTTCTTCAGGTCTTTTAGGGGATTGTCGTTTTTTCCTTCTGTTTAGAAAGACAGAGAACATAAACATTATGATATGAGGCTTTGGGTAAAAGCTTTTGCTAAATGCAAAGAAGCACCTGATCAGAGACTCACATCATCCACAGAGCAGCACAAATCAACAGCAGAGACATGAGAGTCAGATGGAGGTCGAGCAGCGGGAGCCACACGGAGGATGATGTAGAGCTGGCTGATGTTGTGTCGACAGCATCGCCGGACAAAATGGAGAAAATGTTGTGATGTCCACTACTAGTTAAAAGCTTGAACACATATAGTCACATATGACGTGCCTTTCACAGATGTCCTCTAACTGAAGACCTCCTGCCAAAGTTTTCCCAATTTAAGAAACACGTCATACATGAACTTCATGTTGCATTGCTTCTCGCCGTTTCTCCCTTCGGGAACGACGTCCTTTCCCAGAGGGAGCGGTGCAATGAGGGAAGCGCAATGCTCAGGTACCAACACTGTATTGATGCAGTGATACATGGGAAAATTTAAATTTCGACGCAGCAAAACTAAAGCCATACTATACAAATTAAATATGTAATTTATATAATTATAGTGTAATAATTGTGTGATTTCCTCTCCAGGGCGCTTAATGACCTGCATATGACCGGGCTGAAAGGCAATGACGAGAAGCTGAAGGCGAAGCTCATGTCTACAGTGAAGAGATGCACTGAAACTCGCCATCCAGATTTCAGGGGAGATCATCGGCAGGTGAGGGAGTTTAACCTTGTTTTCTTTCGGTTTCTCTCCTCTCAGGACGCCCATGAGTTCCTGATGGTTTGTCTGTCCCATCTGAAGGAGGAGAGTGAGCTTCTGGCATAAATACACCTTCCCAGAAGCCAACATGAAGTTCCAGCTCAAACGCCTGCGCACCTGTGACAGGTATAATCTCACATCCACACCTGTGCCCATTACATACTCTCAGATTCATTAATGTGTCGCTGATGTTCTGGTCTTCAGCCCTCGGAGAAGCCTCATAGACAGCCTGCAGCATTACTTCAAAGTGAGTGACAGCTGTGATTACATCATATCAGCAGGAGGATGTGGTTTCTGATTGGCTGAGGTCTGTGTCGTTTATTTTTTCTCCAAATATCTTCATTTGCGAGTATGCCGCCACTATGGCCTTAGAAGTCGTAAATCTCCCTTCCACCGGCATGAAACTTGGTTAATTAGCCAGTACCCTGCAGAATAGGCTAACATGCGCTAGTTTATAACTTCTGATCATTTGAATCTCTCTACCGGGTGATGGTACTTCATAGGGTTGCCAACTTCAGAAAAGAAAAATGCGGGACAATCGTGGTTCTTTAAAGGAAAATAAGGGACACTCAAAATATTTGTACTGTATCACACAGTATATGTCATTTCAGGTTTGTATGTGTTTACAATTTTCTCAGATATAAACACATTTGTTTTGCTTAACCTATTTATGTACAATCTAATTCTAAAACGAATTTTTAATGTCACACAAAAAAAGTCACATTACACACAAACCATAGTTCAAAATAATAGCATTTATCTGAAATAGAAAGCTTTTGTAACATTATACGCTACATTTGAAAGAAATTAAAGAAAGTAATAGCATACTTTTCCCTCAGGAAGATTTCATGTTTTCTAGCCTGGCTAGAATAATAATATATATAACAATAATCACGTTGTTTGAATTCACCAAAACTGATTTGCCGAAATCAAAACCCGGCCGGACAGTGAAAGGGATTTGCCGTTAGCGCGAGTCCGGAATCTCCGGATCGAACCGGGAGCGACCAGACAGCAGAGGATTCTGTTCGCAAATCAAACAATAATTTGTCCCAAAAGAATAATTAATTCTCAATTTAGAGTTTGTTATTCGTATGGTCTGATGCGTGTGAGTGTGGGCTGTGATTGGATGATGCGGTGTCGTGATCATTCTCAAGTGTCGTGTTGCTGTTGTATCAGTCAGTGGTTAGATCAGCGTAGCAGTCTATTTAATCGGGACAAGGGAGGTCCCGTACGGGACAAATAAATTAGACCCAAAATACGGGACGTCCCGGGTAATTCGGGACAGTTGGCAACCCTAGTACTTCTGGTCATGCGCTTTGACATCAGATCCTCAATGCAAAAACTCAAGGATTGACTGAAAGTTCCAGAAGAGTTTTCCCTGTCTTGCAGCTCAGGTGCGTGTCAGCTTATCAAACATCTGCCCTCTGCTGGACAGTCATTGGAATTACACTAAAAGAAATCGTCAGGAAGACGATTTGTTCAAGTTGTTTCAAACCTGTATGAATTTCTTTTTTCTGCTGAACACAAAAGAAGATATTTTGAAAAATGTCTGTAACCAAACAGTTGATGGACCCCATTGACTTCCATAGTATTTTTTTTTCCTACTATGGAAGTCATTGGGGTCCATCAACTGTTTGGTTACCGACATTTTTCAAAATATCTTATTTTGTGTTCAGCAGAAAAAAGAAATACATACAGGTTTGAAACAACTTGAGGGTGAGTAAATGATGACAGAATTTTCATTTTTGGGCGAACTATCCCTTTAATGCAATAAATATGTGAAAACCCTTATGCAAATTATTACAAATGTATACTGACACTGTTAAGCAATTTCGTCAACTATAGTTGTTTTTAAATGTGCTATATAAATACATTTTAACTTGAAATAAAACAAAAACAAATTTAACCATGGATTTGCAATACTAACCATAGTTTAACCATATTTGTAGTAAAACTGTAGTTATACAAATAACCAATCTGCCACAAAAAAACAAAACATGGTTAGTACACTTTTAATATAATAAAACTATAGTTAATACTCGTAAGAAATAATGGTGTCAAACAAAAGTAAAAAGATGTGTAGTAAAAAGTACAGATTTAAGTTTGAAGTTGAGTATGTGTGAATATTACTAGCATTTAATGTCAACTACTCGTTTACATGTTTCACAGTTAATCATTAACGAAATATATATCCTTCCTTGTGAAATACAAAGTAAGATTTACCTCAGTGAGTGGTGGAAAATTAATTTCTGTAAACTTTTTAGACAAACAAAGTCGGTTCAACCATGAGCAACGCGAAATGGCGGAGTAAGTCCCGCCTTCTGAATAAAAGAGCCAATCGCCGAATGGTAAAGTCAATGCGTCACTGCAGCAGCCGTTAGAAGACGAGCACTTATGACTGCACATGCATTGGCAAGATTTGAGTGTTTGGAAACAAAATTTATTAGACAGTTGTTGTCAGATTTCATTGGTGATTTGATTCAAATATGAAGTTTAATCGTAAGCTTGGTGAACATCTTTGGAGAATTTGATGTTTCCCCATTCAAAGAGATAAGAGCTGTCCTTGCATTAAATGTATTTTGTGTTCCCATTAGCTCAAATAGCAAAATAAAAACTCCAAAATAGTGTTTTCACAAAAAAGAGGGAAAAAATAGAGAGAGATTGATAACGGCAGTCAGACCTAAAGGTTGAGATGCTAACGGACTTTTTCGAAGACACCATTTCTATAAAGTAAATATTCAACGGAAGCGTGTAATTTACGTGAAAGAAAGTACCAGCAAAAATTTGTATGTGCTATTTGTGTAATTGTATGGACTTAAACTTACCTGAAAGTAGTAAAAACAACAGTGAGAGAGTTTTGCAGCTGGTGTCAGTTGAGCTGCCGCCCGATTTCCATGGTAACGCCCTCCGCTTCAGTTCAAATACGACTGCGCGCGCTCATTAAAACACGAAGTCACGCAGTATTTACATAAATGTAGAATTGATGGAGTGAATTATTTGATCATCAGATCAAACATCCTGAAACTTGATAAATTACTAAGTGGATAGGCCTGTGGCCATCATCAAACTGTAAATGGAATGAGAACATGAAAGCAGTATTGACTGAGAATGTAAAACTATGTTTAAGTCATTTAGATATAATAGCTTATAATATAATAGCATATAATATAATATAATATAATATAATATAATAAAGTTTTAGAAATGGTAAACGTGGTGTAGAAATAAAATTGCAAAACATTGATTAAAAACTAGGCTACTACAATATGAAGGCATGAATATATTTTATTTTCAACATCTACTTTTGGCCTAATTTAGACCAAATCAGACAATTTGCAATGTCTATTTTTGGGCTAAACGAAGGCCATGACAGGGCGACTTGATTTAGCCCAAAAAACAACGTACAAATGACGTCTGTTGCTGGGTGGGAAAGATGTCAACTTTACCGTCACTCCCACAGCAGCTGTTAACACCCTGAGGGCAGCGTTAACTAGTTTCTTGTCATTTGATGCAAAGGTAATATGATAAAAAAGTAAAGTGTTATAATACATGTAAAAAATGTATGATGGATTTACGATGCTGATGACTGTTAAATCACGTCATCAGTCTTTGAACCGGGTCTTAGAGGCGTTTCAAAGATGGCCGCTGAGTGAAATGACTGGAGTAAACTTATTTTTCACGAGAGCGGAACTGTAGGCCACTAATATTTGGGTGAAAGTTAAACATTGTGAAAATAGCTAGTCATTCTCCTACTATATTTTATTTTCTCTAATTTCACTAAAGATGTTTGGAAGAAAAGTATATTAATATATAATCACAACAAAGGTAAACAATTTAACAAATTTCCATGAGCTGGTGATGCCACCCCTTTATTTCTCATCACAAAAGGTAGTTTAACCTGTGGCACAAATGAAGTGTGGGGTTACTGAACTTTCTCATTGTAATATTTTTTCATTGTCCCATCGTCCAGTTTGCTTGGCTCTTGAAGGTCTCAGCATCCTCAGATCTGAGCATGCGCAAGTAAAGGACATTACAATGGGGTGTTAAATGCTGAATAGACGATTTCTCACATTCAAAGTCAAGGTGACTGATTGCCTCCGGACACTTTTTACTGCTCTCATAAACTCTTATGGCCCTGCTGCCGTCCTTTGTCAAAACTCCGGAGGTCATCAAACGCAGAAACAAGAGTGAAACACAAAAAGCACTGAGACACAGAACACAACCAGAACGGCATCGCTTCAGTGAAACACAGGAGATTCATAACAAAATCAGAGAAGGTTTATTTGGTCGATAATCACCAGGCAGAGAAATCATGAAACATAAAACATATTTGATTACAAAAATATCAATTGTCTATTTTGTGAACCATTTCATGAGTTTGCATTGTGGATTCTGAGAATCTCACCAACTCCGTCAGCTGTGTTAAGCTGCGTAATAATGCTTTACTGCATTCAAAACAAACAAACATTGCATATAATGTCTGTTGCCTTTCCCTTTAAGGAAGGCAGAGGCAGATAAAATAGAGTATTTAGCACAAAAAGCAAATGTTTTATGTGTGATAAAGTAAAAAATAAAGAAATTCATGAAACACACGCAGAATTAATTGCTAAATAGTTTGTCGCATTAATTCAAAACTTGTGTTTCATGAATGAGGCCCAATGAACGAGGAATGTCACATCTTCATATTCCAGAGTTGAACTGCTGATTTGATATGGGAAAACCTATAGAAACGTGCAAAAAGATGTGACAGAGTTGCAGTTCTGGTTCGATTGTATTTGGCATCAATAAGGATGGAGGAGGGATGAAGATCTAGTCTCCTCTTCATCAGAGGAACGTCTCAGTCCAGGACAGGACGGCTCAAAGCAGTGTACATCTCTCTTTCAGGCTTTTCTTCTTCTTTCCACTCTTCTTTCCGTTCTTCTCCTTGTTCTCAGACATCTTCTTCGCCCGCACCTCCCTCATCAAGTCAAAGAACACCTGCAAACAACAGACCCCAGTTGACGCACTCACAATCATCATGTATTCTGAGAGGATCGGGATATGAAAGGCACAAAACCTTATCGACGTTGGCTCGAGTTTTGGCGGATGTTTCCACGTACTGGACGGCCCACTCGTCCGCTTTGGCTCGGGCCTCGTCCGCAGACACCTGCCTCCTTTCCTCCAAATCAGACTTATTCCCCACCACTAGCAGAGGGATTTTATCCTCCTCTGCTTTCACTCTCAGGATCTGCTCCCTGTGCGGATCAGGAACACATAAACACATATAATATGATCCTAACACAGCTCAGCCACTACTGACAATCCCTCTACAAACACGTAAAAAAAAAAAAAAATATCGAAAGCTGTCTTTTATGCTCACCAAGGCTGCATTTATTTGATGAAAAATACAGTAAAAACTGTGAAATATTATTTAAATATAAATCAGCTGTTTTCTATGGGAATATATAGTAAAGTGTAATTTATTCCTGTGATCAAAGCTGAATTTTCAGCATCATTACTCCAGTCTTCAGTGTCACATGATCCTTCACAAATCATTCTAATATGATGATTTGATGCACAAGAAACATTTCTGATTATTGTCAATGTTGAAAACAGTTTCATATGTTTGTGGAAACTGTGATGCATCTTATTTTTCAGGATTCTTTGATGAATAGAAAGCAACATTTATAGTTTACCTTATAGCAGCACCTAAATGTCTTTAATGTCACTTTTGATCAATTTTATGTATCCTTGATGATTAAAAGTATCAATTTCAATGATATCAATGATTCTAGTTTTTGTACTTTCAATCAAATAAAATGTCATTGTTTCAACTGTTTTACAATATATGGAAGTTTGTTGCGCATAAACCCCATTACAGGTTTATCATTATTATTATTTACTCACAAATAGCAGTTTCTACCCAATAAAATATTTTATATTTTGATATAACTAGAAAAACATATATTCATTATAGTGTGTGTATATATTATTATATTAAAATATATATATTATATTAGTACGTGTGTGTGTGTACTGTATATACACAACACATTTTTATACATACATACATACATACATACATACATACAAAATTAGGTGTGTCTATATATTAAAAATAATCACTTTAAAATTTAAAATTCTCTCATATAACGACTCATAAATAAAATGTCAGTTGTTGAAGGAACAGATTATAATAAATATGATGTCTGCTTACATCTTGATTTTTAGCAGTTTTAGCTTATTGTATGTCTTATATATTACAGCTCGACTCAGCATTTTGTTTCCATCAGAGTGTTGTTGTGGGCAGGATGCCGGCGTAATGATAACATCATTCTGCTCTTTCTGAGAACACACAGTGCGGTAACGGTGCTTCTTCCACACTGGGACTGAACTGAGCGTCTGTAAAGGCACTAGAACAGCAGATAAGCAGGACGTCCTGACCTGAACTCTGACGCGGCGCTGAAGGACTCTGGTTCTGTGATGGAGAACACCAGGAGAAAACCCTCTCCGCTACGGAAGTAGTTATCCCTGATGGCAGCGTAATCTTCCTGACCCGCCGTGTCCAAGATATCAATCTGCACCTCCTCTCCATCCAGCACCACCTTCTTCCTGTAACTGTCAGCCTTGGTGGGCTCGTAGTCCTCCACGAACTGAGCAACACATATTAGACGAGTAATAGTCATAATAGACATAGAGCAGACGAAGGAGAGTAAGGCCCAATCCCAATTCTACCCCTTACACACTTCACTTTCCCCTACCTCTCTGTTTTGCGCGTTCACGTGAAGGGGTAGAGTTGTCTCGATTCTCTTTTGGGTGGAGGGGTAGGGGTAGGGGTAGGGGGAAGGCCCAGATAGCCCTTAAAACGAAGATTTTTCGGGACCACACTTCAAACGAAGAGGTACGAGAAATGTCCCTGCATACACCGGCTAGAGAGGCAACATGGCTGACCCATAAATGTAAGAATTTTTGGCATTCATAAGTATTTTAACGACAAATAATCATTAGCTTTATGTTACATACAATCTTGTGTTCATATTAAGAAACGTTTGCAAAAGATTGATATAAAATTGCTGACGTTCGCTAACGATAGTCCCACAACATATTTTCATGTCTGATAACTGGTGAATGTAATTGCGGCAGGGAATTGGCTTATCTTTTACCGTACATCTGCTATGCATCTCCTGTGACGTTAGGCGTTAGCGACGACGTATAATGACGTGTAACGGTGAAGTAGTGGTGTCCCATTTCTTAGGGGAATATTTTCACCCCTACGCCTTGCCACTCTGTTTCAAGGGGCAAGGGTTAGGGGTAGGCGAAGGGTTGGGGTAGGCGAAGGGTTAGGGGTAGGCGAAGGGTTGGGGTAGGCGAAGGGTTAGGGGTAGGTGAAGGGGTATAAAATAGAATTGGGATTGGGCCTAAATGAAGGAACTCTTCCTGACTGTGATGAACAAGTAATAATCATAATAGAGCAGATGAAGGAGAGTAAATGGTATAATTTAGAAGGAAGACTGTGATGAACTCACCTCATCATACATGAACTGCAGTGTGAGAGCAGATTTCCCCACTCCGCCACTGCCAACCATGATCACCTTGTGCAGGACCAGCGAACTTTGATTTTTACTCTTATTTGCTGCCATGACTTTAGTGTTCTAGAAGAAGAAACAGACCTAGACTGCAAACATACAAAAGAATAGAAACATACATTATAAATACATATTATGCATATATTATAAGTACATTCATTATTAATATATATTATAAATACTGTAACACTTTACAATAAGGTTCATTAGTTAATCTATTAACTTACAATGAGCAATACATCTGTTACAGTAGTTATTCATCTTTGTTCATATTATTTTCATGTTCATTGTTTATTCAAGTTAGTTCAGAGTCCATTAACTAATGTTAACAAATACAACCTTTGATTTTAATAATGTATTAGTAAATGTTGAAATTAATATTAACTGAGATTAATAAATGCTGAGGAAGTATTGTTCATTCTTAGTTCATGTTAACTAAGGTAGTCAACTAATGTTAACTAATGAACCTTATTGTAAAGTGTTACCATAAATACATATATATTATTAATAACATATTATAAATGCATACATATTATTAATATAAAATCCAAATAAATACACCTTAAATTGTGATCAACTGTGTGCATCCATCCATCTATATGATAATACCATGTTTATAGGTCATGTACCATGATAGTACCATGGTTTTCTTTGACATACAACGTAAATACTACGGAACTGAATATGAATAATCATTTACTATTATGGTACACTGTAAAAGTACCATGGTACCGTCAGCCATAGCACTTCTTTGTAAGGACAACAGTATCAGTAAGAAACAGAAAACAACACTACATTACTAAAATGTACTAAAAAGTATAAAGCAAGCTGTTGTAAAATTGAATAAAGCTATTTTCACTTTTCCATCCCGCGGACACAGAGACACCACCCCTTCCTTATTGTTATAGGCGAGAGCCCGCCTCCTCTAGCTCTTGATTGGTTCAACAGACAAATTATAAGGCGGGTCCTCCTCTACTCTGCCTCTCATTGGATGTGAAAACAGTCAATCACAGAGTTTTCCCACAAAGACTCCATCCGAGGAAATACCTCAGATCTGCAAAGTTTTCGTCTGCGCAAACTGATCTGAAACATTTTTAAACTGATCAAAACAACGTAAAGTCTCATAGATCACTCACCGGAAGTTTGATCTGTGAAGGGCCAGTGATTTGATTGGAATGTATACGCGGTTAAAACATAATTCTGTCACCCGGGATCAAATCCACTACTCCCGTCCCGTACAAGCTACACCGTCCCGCCCACCGGATATTCAAATTACAAGGATATGACGCCATTACACCATGTATGGATATTTCGGCTAAGGTAGTCTTTATTTTGATTTGTGATAAAGTATGATGATTTTTCATATGATGTGCAAAATTCTATAAAACATATGTTTTTACATATTGCTTTAACTCATCAAAATAAGTTCAGCAATTGAAAAAATATATATGTTATACACGATTCAGCAATTTTTTTTAGTCAGTTTAGTGTAATTTAAGTTGTAATGACTTAAAAATAAAAAAAAAACTTAAAAATGTAAGGCAGCAACTTTACTGTGACATTTTCTGTACACTGCATATGTTTATATTTATTTGTATACAGGCTATATACACATACATACATATATATATATATATATGTGTGTGTGTGTGTGTGTGTGTGTGTGTGTGTGTGTGTGTGTGTGTGTGTGTGTGTGTGTGTGTATTAATAATTAATTTGCATATAGATATAATAACTATATAATGTGCTAATGCAGTTATAGGTGTCAAGTATACGCAGGACTTGTGAGTTCTTAATTTGGCGAGTGGTGGCGCTGTTTTACAACTTTAAACTTCATCAGTGAGGCGCTATCGGTTATAAACCACTGGACTATTTTATTCAGATTAATGTAAAATAAAATTAGGCCTACCCTTTAGTCAAGTACTTTTTATTTTAAGAGACCCTCTTTGCACTTGTTCTATTTAAAAACATCTAGGCTACTGTGGTGTGTTTTTAGTCATAGCCTACTTTTCAAACTCTTTCTGCTAGATCTAGTTAGTGAGGTTTAAAAGAGCTTCTCTGGCGCCTGTTTAACCAGTTTACGAGTTCACACTTTCATTCACTCAAAACAGTTAAAAGTTTTGCTCATTTACTTTCCAAGACTGAAACACAGTGGCTGTGAAGGGTTTGATTCAAAGAGGACGCTTCATCACTTCAGACCCACAGTTCGCCTTTTGACCTTGATTAAGCAAAATGATCCATAATCACCTAAAATCATGTCGTTTTGCTTTTGCGTACTTAGCAGCAAAATAAAAAAAAGTGTCTTTACCCTTTTAAAAGGATATGTTGATCTGAATAAATACACACTCTGAAATATGCTGGGTTGTTTCAACCCATGTTTGGGTCAAATATGGACAAATACAACCATTGAGTTAAAAAAAATAAATAAACCAACCGTTGGGTTTAAGAATTAAAAAATAAATAAATAAAAATAAACCAACGGTTGGGTTCGTCCATATCTGACCCAAACATGGGTTGAAACAACCCAGCATTATAATAGGCAGGCTATATCAAAATATAATATTTTGTACACTGCATGACTAAAACCATTTTATATGCCTATACTTCATATATATAACCTTAAGGTAAAAGTACTTTTTTTGCATGTAATTTTATTTTTATAGGCTAATTTTAACTCGCAGAAATGATATTATATTGGACCGATCATTACTGTATTCTATATTAGGTGTATTGTGCATTTCAACACATTTTGATAAGCACTGCATTTTTTTTCCTGCTAGAAATGTGCATTAGTCCTGCCACAGATCCCGAGGTTTCTCTACCTCTGACTGGAGTTGGCGGATCGACCCACGTGGTTCTCCAGTCCCGTATAAAAACTTTCCAGAGGCTCCAAAGCGACACAATGTCTGTTTGCGCGAGAAAAAAGCTGAAGCTCCAGAACACCATCCCGAGAGCTATGATGAAGAAGTATTTGGGAAACGTACACTGGAAGTCAAAATGCCCAACACAAGAGAACGGGATCTTCCACTGAAGAACTGAAAACAAAGGCTAAACGGCGAATGATTATTTGGAAACACTGTGGGGAAACTGACTGGTTTGCGCTCGCTTCCCTTAATCATGGATGATTTTAACTCAAAAGCGTGAAGAAATCACCGGGACAAATCATAACAGCTCCTTTGTTTAGTCTGTGGGGTTTTTGACGCGTAATACTGAGATGCCATGACGCGTCGGACTTGTGCGTAAAAGCGCGGCTGAACGCGGACAGATCTCAAGAGCTCTGCTTATACGTTCCTATTTATCCAACATCATACACGAATCGTATGGTGTAACGGGCCGTTCTCACTGTGATATCGATCCGAGTTGAACAAGCATCCTGGAGTGACCAAAAACAAGAGGAACATATTCAAGCCGCTCACAGGATTTATTGCGTTTATATTGCTATTTCATAAACCGGATCATCTCTACGAGTGGATATTACAGCCTTTCCCCACTTATTAAGCGCCACTTTTTTCGGAGTTGGAGGAGGCGGATACGAACTTGGCCGCTTTCATCTCCATCAATCCAGCTCTCCAGCTTTCCAGCAGTTTATCATCACAGAAGATGAAAAGCTTGATGTTCGAAGTGCTTTGTTTAGTGTCCTTCCTCGTCTCCACCCGCTGCACACCGGCACCGGACACTGAAGCGCACAGCACCGGCCCGAGCTGCGCGTCCTGTGGGCTCAGCCAGACCGATGGACCCACGCGGGTGGACGTGGATTTCCTGGAGGCCGTGAAGAGGCACATCTTGAGCCGGTTACAGATGAGGGACAGACCCAACATCACACACCCCGTCCCGAAGGCGGCGATGGTGACCGCGCTCAAGAAGCTCCACGCCGGGAAGGTGCGCGAGGACGGGAGGGTGGAGATCCCGAACCTGGACGGGCACGCCACGTCCATGAACGAGGTGGAGGAGGAGACCTCGGAGATCATCAGCTTCGCCGAGACAGGTGTGTGTTTGAGGCGGGTCTGTGCGCGCGCTTTTACGCGTGCACTGTAAAACCAACCCGGTCACATTAAATGCGTTTCTATAGCACGCATTGTGTTTATCGTGTAATTTATACGTGAAAATGAGTTTTTTTACGTGCATATGATACGCATGGGTAGGTTTAGTAGTGGTGTGGGGTACGCATTATACGTTTGGGTAGGATTAGTGTATAGAGACGCATTTTCATGAGATCAGGCTGGTAAAACATATTGTTGGTCTAACTTAAAAAAAATAAGTTACCTGGTTGCCTTAAAATGTTGAGTTCATTGAAATTAAACATTTTAGTTAATGTAATGAAGGAGATTGGTTTAATCAATAGAAACTCAAAATGTTATGTTATCTGGACCACATGTAAAATCTAAGTTGATTTGACAAAAGATAAAAAAAAGTTGTGATAACAAAATTATTATATATTGTATGTAATTATGATTGTGATTTTTTTTTTAAAGTCAGTTTAATGTAATTTAAGTTGAAATGACTTAAACATCTAAGTTGATTGTATTTAAAAATTTAAGGCAGCAACTTTTTTTTTACATTGTAGAAACATTAAACTGTGGCCAATGGAAAATGTAATTACTAAATTGTACTAAATTAAGACATGTGACAACTTGCCCCGGCCTGACATTCATGACCCTTTAACTTTCAGTTCAGATGCATGTCAGCGTTTTTATTGTCAAAAATATTGCATTTTCATTCTGGAGGACAGAAGTCACAAAAAAGATCCTAGAAAGGTGTTTGAAATCATCAAAGAGAGAAAAGCACCAAAACCCCAGTTACTGACTCTCTTGTGTGACAACTAGCCCCGCTCTGCCTCATTTATGGGGTGATACTCATGTTAAAGGTTATTTAAAATCATTTCAGGCTGTTTAGGTTGCTATATGATTCATTGGAGGATCAAACAAGTTTTTGATGTTTCATTATAGGATCTTCAGATCAGTGTTTTGGTCTTTAAGGCATTAGACCATCTAATCTTTTTGTTCTATTCAGAACCCTTTTAAGAGCATCAAAAAGAGCATTTAAAGTCATCTCACACAGAAAACTGTTCATGCATCCACAATCCAGTTAAAGACTGCAACTCATAAATCAACTAATGAGATCAAAATGCATGACAGATCTATTACCTGACATCAGCGAAACATGAAAACACACACAGCACAACTTTCAGATAACTACAGTGTAGAGTATGTTTTGTATACAGGACTGAGAAAGACTAAAAGTGGGTGAAATGCTGTTAAATCATCGTTATAGTCTACCATGGTGATCTCATTACATCATGAGCGCACATCTTTTACAAAGACAAAAGGTGTTTGTCTTGTTTCATGAACTTCCGAAATGTCTTTTCTTCTATTGACGTCAAATAGCTAGTAATTTAATATTAGTTAATGCAATAAAGAGGACGTCTTTCCCTTTAGATTCCATAAAGAAGAGAATTGGGATGCATGCGGTACAAACTCACATTCAGATCTACTGAATCACATCCCGTCTCTCATTTTTTCCACTTAAATATCCTGTTACATTCAAAAGTCCGTCACATTATGCAAGTAAAATGGGATGCAAAGAGCGTTTCATGTTGACTTCAAGTTTTTTCAGCAATGTATCGTAGAATTTGCTAAACAAATTCAGCAGCTCGCAGCAAATCTGAGTTCAGGTCAAACTGCGATCAGAAGCAAAGACACTCGAAACCCTTTCTCAGTAAAGCACACATTCAGAAGGGTCACGTTGAATCTTTTACTAACCCGTTGCAAGCGCTGCCCTCCGTCCCGGTGCTGCAAACCAGGCATTCATCAAGTCCTGCACGAGATTGCAAGCACAATTTGGGCCGCAATTATTGAATCCAGTGCAGACCTGGACCTTTGACCTTTTGTGCTGTGTTGTTCAGTGGCTGCCAAGATGAGACTCGCACCCGGACGAGATCCAGGGACAATTTACCCAAATGCCTCATGATTTAAAACTGAAAATGACTGGTGAACTATTGTGTTGCTCTGCCATTCCTGATCGATTCAGGTTAAGTGATCGATATGTTCCTGGCGTCGTCTGATGCTTTTACAGCATGTGTTGCTAAAGGAAGGTTGTTTTTTGTTTTGCAGATTTGCTAAAATTAAGTCTGATGGTTTTATTCTTTATGCTTTGCTCAAAAGAATCTTAAAGTCATCATCAAATGTCGACTGCAACCCATTTAACATCCATAATGTGACATATTTCAGAACGAAACGGACAGAAACATAAAACTTAATGGTTTTATTCATGAGGATTTTAATAGATGGAACAAAGTGCTTTTATGAAGGTGGTTGAAACTGAAGACAGACTGATGACGAAGGAGCAAAGGCATTTCAGATGAAGAACAAGTTATTATATTTGAATGAAAGATTATAAAGAATACTTTTTGTTTAGAAAAACATGCACAGATGAATCATTCACAATCATAAAATAAAATGCAGCTCAAAGTGCTTGACAGGTCAGAATATAAAAAATACAAATATAAATGTAATAAAATAAATGAAAAAATAAGATAGAAATGTGTATAAATTCAGTCATTTATTTTATTTTTAACTTTCATTAGTATGTCATAAAAACATTATGTTGTGTTTAATGCTTCAACTATGAATAATAGAAAAATATTTGAAATATACAACAAGAAAATACATTTTCAAGGAAGTTAAAACAATTAATAATATAAAAATTCTGTTAAAAAAAAGTAATAGTAAAGAAATTTGTGCTGTGAAATCGATTAATCGTGATTAATCGCATCTAACAAAAGTTTGTTTATATAATATGTGTGTATATATATTATTATATTTATATATACATATTATATGTGAGTATCTGTATATATACATACACACGCACACATATATATGTACACGCATATATATTTGTATAAACAAACTTTTATGCTATATGCGATTAATTGTGATTAATCGATTTGACAGCCCTAAAAAATACATAAAGTAACCTAAATATCTTCCTCAAAAACCAACTCAAGACATGCGTTAAGAAAGTAATGAATTATGCACAAACAGAGCAGTTTTGTGCGGTTGGCGTGGCTGGACGGAGCGTCCCGGAGCGGCTCTGGATGCTGGGAGCTGTGGAGCCACTGGTGGGCCTGTGTGGGGTGACCTCAGGACATGAGCGCTGGAACACATCCAGAATCTTCTGGAGGATCTGGTTCTCTGTAAGAATGAAGCTGCCCTGCGCTGGCAGAGGCCAAGTGAGTCCCTCTAGGTTTCTGTGACATCTTAATGGTGTGTGGAGACTCAGGTGAGGACGAGTGCCAAGAGGGAGAGTTTGCTCGCGCTGTCTATTAGAGCCCAGTGATGAATGTGCTCCGCGCTTTACTAAAGGCCTGAATCGAAGCGGGAAGCCGTCCAACCTGTGATCTTGCGTTCGCTCTTGTTTTTAGCTTTGCTTTTACGCTTTGATTTGGCCAGCTGGAACTGGTAGTGACAGTAAACACCATCCCTCCTGTGTTCAGTCCAGTTCAGGCATCACTAGTGCTCGTATTTAGGGTTCGTGAACTCAACAAACCCGTAAAGCTAAGGGGGATTTCAGTTGAACAGGAACTGGAAGTGTATAAAGCAAGCAGTGAGTTTGTTGTTTGTCCTGATGGTGTTTGGATGAAGCCACAGCTAATGACACTTCTGTCTTTCTGTGTTTCCTGATAGTTTGTCTCAGTGATTTGGCTTCAGAAAGTGGGTTTTCTTTAAGACTGTTTTGAGTGTATAGTCAGAGAAACAACAAGCACGTAACTCTTAATGTTTTTCTGATGCCAAACTTTTATTTTGAAAAAGACGTGCGTGAAATATGTTTAATATGGAAGCTTGTTTATAAACAAGAAATAAAACAAATACATTTTATTTCACAATTCTGACTTTATAACTCGCAACCCAGTGGTTTAGAAAATGAATGGATGGATGATTTAGACTCTCCCAGTGCATTATGGGTATTCTCTAACAATGTTATTGAGGTGCATTGTGGGATTGAATGAGTGCACTCGATAATGTCCACTATGGTCAAAAAAAAAAAAATCCATAACTGCCAAAAAATTCCATAACTGGTACATAACTCGAGTGAGTGTGTGTGTGTGTGTGTGAGTGAGTGAGTGAGTGTGTGTGTGTGAGTCAGTGAGTGTGTGTGTGTGTGTGTGAGTCAGTGAGTGTGTGTGTGTGTGTGTGTGTGTGTGTGTGTGTGTGTGTGTGTGTGAGTGAGTGAGTGAGTGAGTGAGTGAGTGAGTGAGTGAGTGTGTGAGTGAGTAAGTCAGTGAGTGTGTGTGTGTGTGTGTGTGTGAGTGTGAGTGTGAGTGTGAGTGTGTGTGTGAGTGAGTGAGTGAGTGAGTGAGTGAGTGAGTGTGTGAGTGAGTGAGTAAGTCAGTGAGTGTGTGTGTGTGTGTGTGTGTGTGTGCGTGTGTGTTTGTGTGAGTGAGTGTGTGTGTGTGTGTGTGTGTGTGTGTGTGTGTGTGTGTGTGTGTGTGTGAGGCAACCTTTTTGGTGAAATGACCAAAAATGTGGGTCCACTGTTGGTCCCACGGCCAAACTACTTATATCTAACTTAATCTGCAAGCATACAGTATACTCGTGATATAAAGCAAATATATATAATTATATACAACTTTATTCGCATACATACAGTATACTTACATAAAGAGATATAAACTTGGATTGCTTAAGCTGATTTCTTGTATCATTGCAAAATGTAAACTATATCATCGCACAGCTCCAATCTGCTAAATGCATCTGCTAAGATATATACATTAACTTCATTATTTCCTGTAAAGCTACTTTGGAATAATGTATTGTGAACAGCTCTATATAAATATATTATACTTGACTTCTCTTCACTTCACTCTAACCCTGTGAATGTGCATTAATGCCCCCAAAAAGCCCCTTTTCTGATGATATAAAACATTATAATTATAGTGCAATATTATTAGCATTTTTATATATTACTATTATTGTTATATATTAGTAGGATTTTTGTTTGAGGTTTAATATAATCAAATTTGAATGTGCACTTAAGGAAGTTTACCCAAAAATGAACATGTTCCCAGGAAGCATCATATCATGTAATATTGTTTGTTATTGATACTAATGAAAGTCTTCACAAAGTATTACCTCTAATTCAGCAAGACAGAGTTTACATTTAAATGAGTTACAGTGAAACCAAATGTGATTATCCAATCAGAGGCCTGCGAGCCGCCCATGTGACCGGCTCACATCTCTCTCTCTCTCTCTGCACAGCTGCGCACTTAATCCACACAATTATACACATGCACACATAACTTATATATCATAATGACATATACAGAATATTTTTAGATTTATTTTTAAACATTTGTGTTTTATGTGTGTTTTGCGGATAGCTTTCAGACAGATTCCAGACGGCTCAGATTTATTAATCCTCTCAGTGCATTAAAGAGCAGCAGAAACATCATATTTCTTGTGTTATGTCGAAGTCTGCAGTGGGAAGAAGCGAGTGAGAGAAAACAGATTAGTTGGTTTGCTAATTCAAGCATCAGTATCAAGTATAAGTGCATGTGATGTGATCAGATGCACAAGTTGAAAGACACAAAAAGCACATAACACATTGATGTGCATGTGGATAAGTTAGTATATGTCATTTGGAAGAAGAAAGAATACATTTTGATTGTTTTGGTGGCTCCAAAAGCGTTCAGTGTCATGTAAATGTGCTTCTTTTGTGAATGTCGTAGGGTTGTGCTTGATCGCTCTCACTGTACCGCTGTATGTCGACTCCTGTGATGCGTTTCCTGTGATGTCACGCGGCTCATTGTGCGCTCTCTGCGGCTCAGCAGCTTTTGCTGGGAAGTTGTGTTGTGTTCTCATAAACTCTCTCAGTCCTGTCATCTCCATCCAGACCCCCGACAGCACTGGATCCGACCCCAGAACGAGACACACAGGAGATCAGCTAGAGCCAACGCTCTCCAGAACATGTCCGGGTCACAAATCTGAAGAATCAAATGCAAAATAATATTATAAAGATAGGACTTGTGCATTGTGACATTATTTAAATTTCAAAGTATTTATACATAATAGTAGGCCTTTGATTTATGTTGAATTTAAGTTTCATTTAAGTTTTAGTAAAGTAAAATGTTACTAATTAAAGCAATCAAGAATATGTGCGCGGTCATATTTTACCCTAAAATCAGACATAAAAAATTAGATTTTGCATAAAGGACGAATATTATTTGTTAATTTTGGCATTTTTTTCCAACCTTTCGAAACCATGTTCGGGTAATATTTGACCCTAAATCAGAAATAAAAAATGTATTTCTTTGCACAAATATCTATTATATTTTGCACAAAATTAAGCTTGAAGTTTCATTTTAAGTTTAATAAAATAAAAGGTTTATTTTTAATAAAAGGTTTAACTTTCAACAACATGTGCGGGTCATAAGAACAGACATAAGAAATTATATTTTTCACAAAGATCTATTATGTTCTGCAAAAATGTAGTTTATTTATAGGACAAAAATGCATGCAAGTGTTTTAAGTGTTACGTTTATTGTTATGAAAAATGTAAATACTTCATTTTAAGTATTATAGTATTATATTCATATTAATACTATTTTACATTTTTATATGAAATATACATTTTCAAAAACATGCTTTGCTCTAAAACTGTGAGAAAATCAAAGCCATATATCTAAACAAGTTGTGTTCAAAATTTGAGCTTGATATCTCAAAAAATTAGCTTTCAGTCAGATGTTGTTCGGCTGCAGTACCAAAAGTGTCCACTAGATGAAATTCGTCTCCCATTCATTTCCAATGCGCTCATTTTTGACCATGAGGAGCGTTGTGACTATTTTTTTTCAGGACCATTTAACCTGTTCGAATCATGTCCATGATTTTTTTTTTTGTCTTCACACAGCAAGTGCCAAAACTTTACCAAGTTTCGTACCATTCTGATAAAAAAAAAAAAGTAAAATATTTCTGTCAAAAATGACCGAAGAGCACTAACAGTAATGATGAAATGCACTGAGCTGATCATGTTTTCTCCTCTCTTGATCCCACAGACGAGTCTCTGACCTCCAAAACCAGCCTGTTTTTCGTGATCTCCAACGAGGGCAACCAGAACCTGCACGTGTCCCAGGCGAACCTGTGGTTATACTTCAAACTCCTGCCTAATGTTTTGGAGAAGGGCTCCCGGAGGAAGATCACGGTCAAGGTTTACTCGCAGGAGCCGGGTGTCGGGAGCAAGTGGAACTTGGTGGAGAAGCGCGTGGATCTTAAACGCAGCGGCTGGCACACTTTTCCGTTGACGGACGCCGTGCAGATGGTTTTCTCCAAGGGCGATCGCCGGCAAAACCTGGACGTTCGGTGCGAGGGATGTGACAAGATGGGAATCGTGCCTGTTTTGGTGAACACAAACGACGAGTCTCACCGCCCCTTCCTGGTTGTTCAAGCGAGAGCTTCGGACAACAAACATCGCATCCGAAAACGAGGCCTAGAATGCGACGGGAGCAGTAGCTTGTGTTGCCGACAACAGTTTTACATCGATTTCCGCCTCATCGGCTGGAACGATTGGATCATCGCCCCGTCTGGGTACTTTGGGAATTATTGCGAAGGGAATTGTCCCGCGTACATGGCCGGGGTTCCCGGATCGGCTTCGTCCTTCCACACCGCTGTGGTGAACCAATACCGCATGCGGGGAATGAGTCCAGGATCCATGAACTCCTGCTGCATCCCGACCAAACTGAGCACCATGTCCATGCTGTACTTCGACGACGAATACAACATCGTGAAACGGGACGTTCCCAACATGATCGTCGAGGAGTGCGGCTGCGCTTGAGAAAAAAAAAAATCTAAAAATATCATAGCGAGAACGTAATATTTATGACTTAAATGAGTAGTTCACTTCAGAATTAAATGATAATGATAATTTCCTGATAATTTCCTCACCCCCATAGCATCCAAGATTCATGTCTTTCTTTCCTCAGTCGAACAGAAATGAAGGTTTTTGAGGAAAACATTTCAGGATTTTTCTCCATGTAGTGACTTCAATGGGGTCCAACAGTTTGAAGGTCCAAATTGCAGTTTTAATGCAGCTTTAAAGGCTCTACACGATGCCAGATGATGAATAAGAGTCTTATCTAGCCAAACCATCAGCCATTTTATAACAAAAATAAACATTTATATACTTTTTAACCACAAATGCTTGTCTTGCACGTCCACGACTTCACGCATTACGTAATCACGTTGTGTAACGTAGGCGGAAAATGTAGTGTAGGGTGAAAAACTCCATCTCATTTTCTCCTCCGACTTCAAAATCGACCGACATAGTTGTTTTACCTTTTATTTATTTATTTATTTATTTTTGTAAATGGCGTTTGGCTTTGTAAACACTAGATCTATACTTCCGCCTTCGTCACGCGTGACCTTTCAATGTGATTGCGCAATGTGTGGCGCATCACAGCACAGACCAGCATTTGTGGTTAAAAAGTATATAAATGTTTATTTTTGTTATAAAATGGCTGATGGTTTGTCTAGATAAGACTCTTATTCATCCTCTGGCATCGTGTCGAGCCTTTAAAGCTGCATTCAAACTGCAATTTGGACCCTCAACCCGTTGGACCCCATTGAAGTCACTATATGGAGAAAAATCCTGAAATGTTTTCTTCAAAAACCTTAGTTTTTTTTCGACCGAAGAAAGAAAGACATGAACATCTTGGATGACGTGGGGGGTGAGTAAATTATCAGTAAGTTTTAGTTCTGACGTGGACTAATCCTTTAAGGTGCGGTCTAATATCATGTGCAAAAACGGTAAACTATCAAGAGCAAAATCTCGATATTTCGCAGAGCAACAATAAATGTGACCGCGTCTTTATCCATGCTCACACATCCACATTCAAACACACACCCCAACTCTTCCACGCATCTTTGTACATATATTTATGTATGTTCTTTAACCATCGAGTGATTTAGTTCCTGTCTACAGGTTTGTACGATTCCCTTAGCTTTCACATCAAAGCGATGGGAACGTCTTTAGCTCTCTTGTAATAATGGAACAAACTGAAAGAGGTGATCTGAAAGACATTTATATCCATGTGTACCTGCCCAGAACTGAATCGAAAAGCACTGACCATCTTCTCAAAACAACGTCAGCACTTCCCACAATGAGTGACAACCAGTCCATCCCAGAGCGTCCGTCGCGAACATCTGCAACAAAACGTTCGGGGTTTCTCCACAGACATGAGGTGTATTCATAAGTCATGAGGCATGTGTCTTTTTGTGTCTCGGGAACCTGATTATTCACGCAACAAGCCGAGGACGCACTGAACGGCGTGTGCAAACTAACGGCGCCCTTGATAAACGCGCTTCTAAAACACCAGTGAATCAAGCGATCTCATGGTGCAGCATAGCACTTGCAAAAAATAAATAAATTGTAAATGCACAATATAAAGCACTTCGCCTTCGAAGGTACCAAGTGGTTCACAATTCTTCTGAAATAAGTGCCGCACAAGCTATGCAATGTATAGTAGTGACCTACACCGGATGACCCACACTATAGCTACTTGTTATGAACTGTTTTCAATACTTGAAATGTAAACTTTCGCTTCCTTCTCTGAGCGGATGGTTGTTACAATGTTTGCACTGAAGTTGCATTATTAGTAAAGAAGAAGAAAAAAAACCTGCCATTGAAAAAAAAGAAAGTTATTTTTATAGAAGCAATTAAATGCTGTTCAAATGTATTATACCGAATTATGGAACCAAAGAGGCCAAGACTTTAGCTATTGTGAGACGACGAGGCCATCGGATTCTTTTGTAAGATACTTTTTAAATGCGCAAGAGGCCTAAACGATGTATCAGGGTACAATAGAATGGATTCCATTTCCAAGTTGTTTTTTGTACAGTAGATAAATGGAATATTTCATATTTTTCCATCAATTTTAATTGTCTTTTTTTTTTTTTTTTTTTGCCAGTTTTCTATTTAATACTTCTAGCATCTATTCCGGAATCATTTAGAGTCAAATACATGCCATCTCTGTACAGCTTATGTAAGATAAAAATGCTTTTAAATATTTTGTTCTTTGTAACTATTATGAAATAAATTTCTTATTCTGCATCAAGACTGACTGCCTTGTGTTACATTTACATTCATGCATGTTGAGGACACTTTTATCCACAGCGATACACTTTATCAGTTCATGCATTCCCTGGGAATCGAATGCATTACCTTTGGTGTTGCTGAACTGAGGTCATGGTTTCGATTTCCAGGAAATGCATGCACTTTTGTGTTCGAATTTTAAGAAATATACTTTGTTTGCTAAAGCAAGCCTCACTATGACTAGTTGCACAAACCTTTAACCCTAAATATTAATCTGCAGTGTGTATTTTTCATGGTTTGCGCTAAATAAATGCTGTTCTTTTGAACTTTAGTCACCAAAGAAAACTGACAAAAATGTATCCACAAAAAATATTAAGCAGCACAACTCTTTTAACACTGATAATAATAAGAGTCATTATTAATAATTGAGCACCAAATAATAATTGAGCATCAAATCATCATATCAGAATGATTTCTGAAGGATCATGTGACACTGAAGACTGGAGTAATGATGCTGAAAATTCAGCTTTGATCACAGGAATAAATTACATTTTACAATATATTCACATAGAAAAAATCTATTTTAAATGGTAATAATATTTCACTTTTATTACTGTATTTTTGATCAAATGAATGCAGCAATGGTGAGCAGAAGAGACTTCTCAAGCTGTAAAATAATCTGAAAATCTTCCAGTCAGCTACAACTCTAAAATCTAATATTGCACCGTTTGATATGCCGTTTATGAGACACACGAGAACCAATGTTTGATATCATTGACGTCCCAACTGTACTATTGACATCATGTTTTGAGAGGGACAAGGGAGAAGACTAGAAATATAATGCACAAATCATATGGACTCATGCTGTCTTTCTTGTTTTTTGTCCTTTATGAACAACCATTAGAAAGTAAATGATAAACTGTCATGTTGTGACAGATTTTCAACTCACGCCTAAACTAAACGCCACTGACCATGTCATTTTAAAGCTCAGAACATCCCAGATCCGTCAACACTGCGATTATGTGCACATTAGTGTGTCTGTCGCGGGAGAATGTGTGTGTTTGTCAGCCAAATGACATGTTTTGGAAAAACACACACAGCCTCTCAATCTGGGAATTATGCTGTTAATCACTGTGAGAAACCAGAGAGAGATGCATGTGTAGACATCAGATCAGAGCTGAGAAAGCCTAATCTGACACTATTATAATAATAATAATGAAAATAACAAAACACTGAATTATATGTACAGTAACGAGTGTGCATAATTATATACACTACTGGTCAAAAGTTTGGGGTTGGTCAATTTTTTTATGTTTTTGAATAGAAGTCTCTTCTGCATTTATTTGATTAAAAATACAGCAAAAACAGTGAAATATTATTACAATTTTATATACCTATTTTCTATATGAATATATTTTAAAATGTAATTTATTCATGTGATGCAAACTGCATTTTTCATGTCTTTAGTGTCACATGATCTTTCAGAAATCATTCTAATATGCTGAATTATTATCAATTACTGGTGCTCAATTATTAATAATGGTTGTTATAATTATCAGTGCTGAAAACAGCTGCTTCATTTTTTTGTGGAAACTGTTATTCATCTTGCTTTTCAGGATTCTTGAATGAATAGAAAGTTCAAAAGAACAGCATTTATTTGAAACATAATCTTTTGTAACATTATAAATGTCTTTACTGATCAATTTAATGTCTTTACTCATTTATAAAAAATAAAAATTGAATCCGCAGAAATATGCAACAGTTTTCAACACTGATAATCAAATGTTTCTTTAGCATCAAATCATCATGTTAGAATGATTTCTGAAGGATCATGTGACACTGAAGACTGGAGTAATGATGCTGAAAATTCAGCTTTGCATCACAGGAATAAATTACATTTCACTGTATATTCACATAGAAAACAGATATTTTAAATTATAATAATATTTCACAGTTTTTACTGTATTTTTGATCAAGTAAATGAAGCCTTGGTGAGCAGAAGAGACTTATATAATAAGTCTCTAGATACACACTCATAGATACTTATATGAGTGTGTATATAATTATACACACTCATACATCCACATAATTTTACATGAAATGAACTGCCTGAAAAATCTGACACAAATCTCACGCACAAACACTTCCTCATAATATCTGAGCTGCAAAAGCACAATAACACCGAATGATGTGGACCGAGTTTGACAGTCCTGTTCCAGCACTCGTACAAAAACAACACAGAGACTCAAATGTGACGTGAAAACACACACGTTTCCCTCCAAACATTATTTTACAGGCTTGAAGCTTCAGTTCTCGCCTCTCGGCTCAAACACAAAGAGAAACAGTGTGGAAAAGATCATGTGAGAGCAAAACACAAAACCCATAGACGATACCAAATATGGTGAGTGATCTGGACTGAAATTCATAAACCAGTCAGACGTACAAATCATCTGGATGTAACGAGTGACTGTAAAACAATCAATGAACCGAAGCTCAATGAACTGATGCTGCTAATAAACGTCTCCAGTGTCTCGGCAGCCGAACACAGTTTGTTTGTCGTCGGGCGACTGTGTTCTGTAAAACACTCCAGAATTTTTCATCCTTGTGAGTTTGCGGAAGGGAATTTCTGGAATGTTCCACTTCAGTAATCAAAATATGTTGATCACAGATATTTTTACCCTCCGCATCCAGGAGACACTAATACTGAAAAAGGCCTGATTCTGTCTCAGGGGTTCAAGGACTAGTTTCTGTCATCATTTACTCTAAAACCTGTATGATTTATGTCTTCTGGAAAACACAGAATCAGGTGTTAGACAGAACGTCAAATCAAAATGATAAAGACCACAGTCTGACAAACTCTAAAACACACACACACACACACACACACACACACACACACACACACACACACACACACACACACACACACACACACACACACACACACACACACACACACACACACACACACACACACACACACACACACACACACACACACACACACAAAACACTATAAAAGCATCATGCTAATTGGCAAGTCATATGAAAGATGCATGAGAAAAATAAACATTTTAGTTATTTACAGATGATCTCTTAAATCTCATTTGCAGTACATTTAAAGTAATGCATGAGAATGGTGAATCAATTACATCTTATCTACATTTAATTGAACATATTATGACTTAAAGTTCCCCTCAATAACTTTATCCCTTAAAACTAATCTTTGATCACCAAAATTACATATTTCAAGTTTTCCTTGAAAAAAAATTATGCCTTAAAATATCTTGAATGTAACTCGACACCCTTGCCTCATTTAGTATACGCGGTTCTATGAATATGCAAATGAGCCCCGCCTCCACTCACTCACTCAGCTCAGAGATCCACTGGTTGACGATCACACGTTGATCTGATTGGTTACAAGGTAGTTTGTGACGTCAGAAACACCAGCGATTTCAAAGCGTGTGTTTGAGACTGTCTTTGGTTCACTGACTGCAGTTTTAAGGAGGAAATACTCAGCAATGCTGTCGACTTATGAACTTACACATGGTTTGTCTTAAAGCATATTAAACACACCACATACACATATAAACTACATTAAACGCTGGATTAAATTTTGAAATTAACATAAGCTGAGATTAATAAATAGAAGTATTGTTCATTCATGTTAACTAATGTTAACTAATGAAACCTTATTGTAAAGTGTTACCGTATTTATTGATGTTATGAATGAGCTTTTATTTTTATATTCTCAGTTTTCATTGTATGTTAATTTTAATGTAAATTCACCATTCGGCAAATTTTGCATAGCTTGATTTTAAAGTTTTTTAAGTTTCAGTTATTTCAGTTCTTAAACACATTTATTTCAGTCAGTTGCCAATGCAAGTGTAAGTTCATTTAATATTTATATTTTATTTAACCTTTATTTCAATTACAAATCATATCATGAGTTGCAATATAGTACACAAGTTGTCTGCACTAATAAAAAAATAAATAAAAATCTTCTTTTACCTAAAATCAGCATCTACTGTAATTGCATTGAAATTGCAAAATGGTTTAAACTACGTGAGCGAGAGTAAACAATGACAGACTTTCTAAACGATGACAGAAGGAACAAACGTTTTGGGATGAACAATTCATCTAGGGTTTGGATGTGACAATGCAAAGGACCCGTTTGTTCAAACACACACGTCCCCCTCGGAGTAAATCCAGTATAAACTCAAGATCACTTCCATCTCTTTCCACCCGCGGTGAAGAACGAATGGCTTGTCATTCTGACGCTCCTCTTACAACAAACACAGCACTCGTGGGCCCCGTCCCATCATCTATCACTCGACATGTAGATGGTCAAAGCACTTCTGACGGGCCGCCCCACAAACACATGTTTTCCCACAGAACCCAAAATCAGTTCCATCCTTTCTCATGATGTCAAGGGGGAAGTACACAAAACCCTCGGCTCGTCCTAAAAGAAGAGCAATTACAGATGGTACTTGGTAACATTTCAGTTTAGCCTGTGGTCATATCATATTCTGACATGTTATATAAAACACACTTGAAAATGCATTCGCACGAAACCAAGATATTGCCTTTCGGGGTCAAGATGAGACGAACATCTCAGCCCACAATAAACAAATATTGGCCAACAAAGACAAGCTCTTTGCGTCTCTCTGTTCATTGTGTGTCGATATCAGGTGCATCTCAGCAGCTTGTCGCTTTATCCCGAGGGAAAGAATAAAGACAGATTTCTTTTGGAAGTGACAGCGGTTTTATGAAGGAACACAAAAGATGGACTTGGCATATCATTCCGCTTAATCCCATAGAAGAGGGATTCGGGTCCTATTCAAGTCTTGTCACTTTAGTGTTGGGATACTATCAAACTGAACAGGTGGATTTCATATAGAGGCGAAACCAGGGCCCCTCATTGTCATAACCGCTGGCAGGGCCCCACGCCGATCCATATGTCATCTCTTCCTGTTTATTCTGAAACGCCACTGAGGAGACACGGAGAAACTTTGAAGATTTTGTGTATTATGCCGTACATATTGTATATGGCACCGCCGGCTCAACCGATGGTGTCAGTTACAGCAGAACGATTGCAGGCGGGGGGGAAAGCGTTTGGGAAACCTGTTTGGAAACAGTCATGGATGTGTCTGTTATGGTACGCAGCAGAATTGCGAGTAATATTCGAACGAACATTTAAAACTAAAGCGCCTTTCTATTATCTTTGATATGAATGTCGCATTTCGTGCCGAAGTCGCGTGGAAACTTTCAAACTGGTCGTGAAGCAGCCGGAATAATGGATGAATAATGTATGTATGAATACAAAACAAACACCAAAATGTTAGAAAGAAATGCATAGTAGGTTTTCCAGGGCTAATCGATGTACATAATTATGAAATAAATTGTTTAAAAAAAATTAATACAATAATAAATAATATTATTATTTAAATAAATAAATATTAATATAATACACTAGCAGTCAAAAGTTTAGATTTAAAAAAAATTAAGTCTCTTCTGTTCACATAAGGCTGCATTTATTTGATCAACGAAAGTAAAAACAGTGAAATATTGTCAAATATTATTGCAATTTAAAAGAACCATTTTTATTGTAACGCTGTAAAATGTTATTTATTTATTTCTGTTATCAAAGCTGAATTTTCAGCATGAGCTTCAGTCACATGATACTTAAGTGAAAAAAACTTCATCATAACCCACTCAAAATTTTACAAAAATATTGTTTAAAAATTTGTTTTAGTGCAAAAACGTTATTTTTATCGCTCCATAAATCAGAAAATACCATCAACAGCCAGAAAAAAACAACACATTTGCACCATGTTGAAATTAATAACATGTTATATAAATGATAGAAATCAGGCGAATGATATATGAACAAACCGTCAGAATATAGAAAGGAATAAAACTGTAAAGTTTGATGTGTGTAAAGCAGATTAAGAGGAGATTTCTGACTTTAAAGATATGTGTTGTGATTGAAATCTACAAATAAAATGCAATTAATAAACACTTAAATGTATATTTTGGATGTTTACTTTCCACTAGTCTGAACAAAGACACACTATAGAAGCAAAAGAGGCAAAACAAATGACCAAAAACTATGGATGAAGCATCTCGCCTTAAAACTACTCATAACACATTCATTCATTTAAATGTCATTTAAAATTCATATTTTTGTCTCTAAAAAGCAAGACTTAAAAAAAAACCTCGCTTGCACTGTGGAGACATCTTTCCATGCCCGAGCACCACTCACATTTTCAGATTGTCCTCAAATTCAGTAATATTTGCATTTGTACGGTGGTGCAGTCAAAGAGAAAGTGTTTATGTTGTTTGTGGTATAGGACACGGCTTCAACATTTCAATGCCCGACTAAAAAACAGCATGTGTTACTCGCAGGAACCTGGAGTGAAAGGCTTCGCGAGGACAGAAGTGTCCCTGTGTGCGTCAGGGTTCAGGAACGCCACTTCAGCCCTCGTGACTCGAGTGTTAGCCGTCCTGTCATAGCGGGCCGTCTGGACAGAAACACGACTCGAGAGGCTGATAACACCGGGTGAGACACCAGACGCCATGTCTTCAGCTCCTGAAAATAACCTGAGGGGCCCCGGCACTGAGACGGGGCCGTCACATAAACAAACCGTCTTACACAGTGGGTAAACACAGCCCAGGAAACACTGAGAAACCGTCTTACACAGCGGGTAAACACAGCCCAGGAAACACTGAGAAACATCAGTACGAGTTTTAAAGACAGACTCATTATACTCAAACCAGGATCTGAAATTAAAAGTCTTGCTTTTACTTAGAGACAAAAATATGAATTTTAAAAGACACACTACAGAATACAGTTCAATTGCAGGTAAACACTTATTTTAGCACACCCGTCACTGGCAGGTGAAGCAGGTGTTAAAGGATTTAGGGAATAAGTACATTAACGCTTTGACGGAATTTTCCGGCAATCCGTGTTTTCAGTGTTATACTGTAGGGGGCGCAATTACACATCTATCACACACAGAGTTCAGAATCTCCTGATCAAAACACAGGAGAAGAAGAAGCAGAAACAAGCGATTGCTGACACACATGTAAAATAGCACGATCATCAAACATTAAACTGAATATTAATTGGTTCTGCGCACAAACACAATCTTACCTAACACAACCTGTTTAGATTTATGACTTGTTTAGTCTTTGAGTAAAACATATTTTGGAAAATAATATATATTTCATATAAACATTTTAAATGGTATTTTTGTGCATTTTACATAACAATAAATGTAAAATGTTATAACTTTTTTCATGTCAGCAATAATATGCCATGTGTCATATTTAAAAAAAAAAGACAAAACTGAAGTCTGTGCTCTAAAGCATTCAAGATTGATGACAGTTTAAGTTTTCATTTTTTCATTTTTCAGGTCTATGCTCAATAAGTGAATAAATGGATTATAACTAATGCATAAATATAATTTAGTACCATAAAATCCCCTACAAATACAAAATATTAAATAAAAACATCGACCGACACGTGAAAAGCGACAGTGTTACATGTCTGTTTGTTTTTGGACTTCCTTATGGGTTCATTTAGTTCAGTTTCACGCCACTCCTTGTTTCTATGATCACCGTCTTCATTAGTTAATTTGGTTCAGCTGTGTTGTGTTTGTCAGTTCTCAGGCTACGTTAACACGCTACGTTAGACATCTCAGGCTACGTTAGACATTTCACCCTCTCCGTTTTCAAAAATAACATCGTGCACACCTGTCAGTTTTCAGAAAAGTGTTCGTTTACACGAACCCGTGTCTATATGCCGTCAAGAGCATGCCAAACCTGTAGGTGGCAGTGTAACGAGAAGCTCAAGCCCACATTAGCCAATCAGAATCCTGAAAATAGCAACAACAGTGACGAATCACTTCCTCTTTCTGTTTTGACACAAGTCCTGTCGCGTACTGTGACGTCGGCTACCTAAAACTCTTTCTCAGTTTACATGCAAACTTGAAAACTAAGTTTCCCAAAATCTCCACTCTGGTCGGAGTTTTTAGAAAGAATCGTTTTCAGAGGCGAATTCTCCGTTTGCGTGTAAACGAAGGGCACAAACGAAGGGAAATGTCTTTCTAAATAACCATGTACGTGTAATCAGGGCCTCAGTTCTCTCCCTGTTTGTCACTATGGTTACTAATTGATTTGAGTATTCTGTTCAGGTGTGTCTTGTCTATAATGTCGTTTGCTCATGCATTTAAGCCCTCTGTTTCCATCAGTCCCTTGTCTTGCATTATTTCAGTTCTCATTGATATGTTCTCAATCCTTGTTTAAGTATTGAATTAAAGTCTCCTATAGAATCTCATTGTCATGTTCTTGATTACTGCCACCATATCCGTAACAGCCAGAGGGTTAAAAATATATTTAATGAAAAAAAAAAATATCTAAATGCCATAATTCACTTTTTATTGCGTCTCTTATTATCAAAGGTGCAGTTTGGCAGAATTTCACTATTTTGTCTCCAACCTCGACTTTCTTTACAATAAATTAACAAAAAGTAATGAACGTTTTTTTATAAGAATCATCATTTAAATTCATTTGATACTTATGAGCATAATTTAATGAGCATACAAACAACCATTGCCCTCATTCCCATCCCATCGAGTATTTATCGGCGTTTCCACCACTCCTTGAACGCACAAGCGCACCAGCGGCGTTTAGGTACACGGGTCACTCGCGGGATCTGGACAAAGGCTCTTGTTTTATATTGTTTTATATTGTGCCACCAAAAGGTCCAGATGGTTTGGTGCTGCTCCTGAGGATCCCGGCCCGTTTCAGACGCTGGGTTTCCGTTGCATAACAAAGCGGCCCCTTCCCTTCATGCATATTCATGAGGACAGCATGCTTGTTAGGAGTGACGACCACCTCCCATCATTTGAATATTCATAATAAGCACGGCTCGGGAAAAGGGTGACGTCTGTGTGCGCCTCATGAATATTCATAGGAAACTGCCCAAAGGTTTAGGACTGTGAGTTTTGTGCAAACAAATTTCACGGTACATCTGCAGAAGACACACCTCCTCCAGCACAGATAATGAGGATGATTCAGAGAGACTGCGGCAGATGCCGTTCTATTGAGAGGATTATGACCAGTCATAATAAAACACTTATTGGGGATTTATACAACAACAGCAATTTGAGAAGTTTCAAATCAAGCATGGCGTAATGCTTTTCAAAGTTGAAGAGCAGGAAAACGCAGGCCAGCTATTTCACTGGTAATTAAACACCGATAAAGAGACCCGTTCAGATCAGTTCTTTCGGACGGGTGGTCGCTTTGTGGATCCGCTACAATAACACCGCATTAATTTCTTGCACGTTATTTTGGGGCGGACGACAATACCGATCGATCCGAGAGCAGCAGAACTCAAGAACCGCAGCAGTTCTGCTGGGAAGAGCTGCAAATCCTAGATCAAATGTCAGACGAGAGCGCTGGTGAAAATTAGGGCCTGAAAAATTGGGTCAAAAAAACAAAGGATTACTCCAAAATTATTCATCCCCTGCAGCATTTGTGGTATGCCTCTGATCTCGCCATAAGCACAGCCGCGTACGGCCAAATTATCATATTTGGCTTACATTACACATCCAAAGTTTGGATTCAAGGAGACCCTGAAATGAACGATAATATCAAACAGATTTGAGTGACTAAAACAAAATATTACACAATATTGTTTGGAATCTGGGGTATTTTGAATAGAGCTGGACATGCATTCTCTAATATGGCATTTAAAAAAAAGTATTAAATATTACATCTATTTCCAGTGTGCATTAATGCATATGATAGACGCTTTCATCCAAAGTGACTTAGGGTGCAATTAAGGCTTTACCCATCTTGAAATTCATTAGGAGACATAAAAGTGGAAACAAAAAAGAACTTTGCTTGATGCATCATTAGCTCATGGTAGAATTTTCATGGGAAATATGCTTTTAGTAATGCTTTACAATAAGGTCTGAGTGGTTAACAGTAATTAATGCATTTAATAACCACTAACAATTAGCAATACAGCGTTTATTAATATTTCTTAACGTAAGTTCATGTTAGCGCAGGTCCATTAAATAATATTAAAAGATTGATTTTAACAATCCATTCGTAATAGTTGCTTTAGAAGTAATTCCCTTGTTAGTTAATGTTAGTGTGAATAAATGGAACCTTACTGTAAAGTGTGACATAAATATTTGAGTTTATTTGCAGATTGTCGATGTTGGAGTTCTCTAGGCAAATCTTTGAGACATAATTGAGATTTTGGGGGTATTTTTTAAATAAAAGCTGAAGATGAAAACTGAAAAGCTGAAAACCTTCACAATAAAAAATTATATGATCAATGAGATATTACAAACATAAGTTTTTACATTGCTATAATTCATCGAAATATGTTCAGACACTTTCATTTTTTATAAGTTATACAAGATTCAACTCGTTTTTTAAGTTGAAATGACTTAAAGTTCCCCTGTAGTTCATCATTTTATCCCTTAAAACTCATTTTTGATCACCAAAATGACATATTTAAGTTTTTTCCTTGAAAAAAATGTCGTTATGCCTTAAAATATCTTGAATGTAACTCGACACCCTTGCTTCATTAAGTATACGCGGTTCTATGAATATGCATATGAGCCCCGCCTCCACTCACTCACTCAGCTCAGAGATCCACTGGTTGACGATCACACGTTGATCTGATTGGTTACAAGGTAGTTTGTGACGTCAGAAACACCAGCGATTTCAAAGCGTGTTTTTGAGACTGTCTTTGGTTCACTGCAGTTTTAAGGAGGAAATACTCAGCAATGGTGTCGACTTATGAACTTACACATGGTTTGTCTTAAAGCGTATTAAAAACACCACATACACACATAAACAACATTAAAAGCTGGATTTTCACCACAGGGGGACTTTAAACATCCAAGTTGATTGTACTTTTGATTGTAATTAAATTTAAGGCAGCAAGTGTTATTTCTACAGTGTTTCCATTGCACAAAAGGTTCTTTATAGTGGAAAAAAGTTCTTGAGATTATTAAAATGTTGTTCACTGTAAGGTCTTTTGAGTAACCTAAAATGGTTTCCTCACTACTGTGAAAATCAAAATTGGTAACCTTTATATGTAAAACATTTTTGGTTCCCCATATAATAGTTTTCATTGAACAGTTCTTTAAAGAACCATCGTTTTCTTAGTGTGAAGAACATTTCAAAAATCTAAATCTAAAAGCTCATTAAATCTACATTTTTTGTAGACTGGAAAGATTCCATGGAAGTTAAAAGTTCTGGAACCATCAATGCAAATAAATAACCTTTATTTTTCAAAAGTGCAGAAGAACAATCTGAGAAGCAAAAGCCTTAACTTCATCACTAATCAAAAATATTTTTAGATTTACTGCTAAAGACATCTCATCTGTGAGTTTTTGGACCTTTCTTCTCCAGTACAGACTGTATTGAGCTTGTAGGTCAGTCCCGCATGACTATTCTGGGTTCAAGACTACACACATCCTAATCTACCAGCGTGAGTGACTTCATCAGTCAAGAAGGCGGCGGCGCAGAAGATGCCAAACATCTATCATTACGAGGGTTTAAGTAAAGCCGTGGTGGGAATACGAAACACTCTCAGCCTCTTAAAGGGATTTGTGAATTAGTGGCTAAACGTTTGCTTTCCTAAAAGGCACGTTCAAAAGCTCTTTTAAGCAAATGCACGTTCACGAATCGACGTCTGAGAGATCAACCGGGAGCTCTGGCTTTGATTATGAGGGATTCATGACAGAGATGGAACGCTAAAGTCTTATTTTACATGTCTAATGAAGGAGAAAAAGGAACAACAACAAGTCTTTGACTGCCAATCGTGTTTCATCCCCTTTTCCAGCCGCGCTGTTGTTATCCGTCCAACCAAAATTCTCATTAATTGGTTTCTGGCCGACAAAATGAGATTGCATCCTTCCAGCTCCTGCTTTCTACATCTCTTATATATATTTGCATAACTAATTGTTCGCCGTAGCGGGCCAGAACGCTCGAGCCAAAATCCCATGCAGTCATTTAACCTCGTTCGAGTCAGAGTTCCTGATCGCGGACTGACCTGGTAATTGCACGTGCAGAATAAAAGCGCATGGCACCGATTCAACCGGCCGCCTATTAATGGTGCCGTTGTTTGTAAACTGATTTCACTGAGGGTTCATTACTGGATGGACTCGCAGCTTGTGTTCATACTAAATTAGCCGACATTCACATCGCAGATACTGCAACATAAACAAATATTGGCAAGCGAGCCGCGGGACCAGTCGTCTGGCTAATCTTTTCCTCGCGACTCTTTTCCAACAAGTAAGATATAGAGCGAATCGCCAAACATATGATGCACGTATCTTCCTGTAAAGCTTTCTGAATGTGCGTGTCAGTGTTTAAAGAAGACACAAAGCTGTGGATCGGGGTTTGATGCATGTTGATGGACACAATCAAGAGATGCGCCGAGGGGCCCCTAGGGGCCTCCCGCTGAGTCTGTGTACTTATTCGTAGGCGCTAACACAGTGGGCCAGTGTCTCTCCCAGCAGCTGTGTTCATCCTCGAGTGTTTAGAGAGGCTTAACGCTGTCCATCAGGCCTTAATGTCCAGCGCAGCGGGCAGGACCAGGCCATTCAGACCACAAACTGACCAACCAATCCATCCGTCTTCAGCACCGCGTCTGAATGAACCCGCTTCACAATGATCAAGATGGACGACTGCCAAGAAGCGAGCTTTCAGCGTACAGAAAATGATCTAATTATTCAGGAGATTCAACAGCGTCGTTGATGCTCTTAATCTGTGAGGAATCAGATAACATCATTTTGATGAAGAAAAGTCGGCCGATTAATCTTTCGTGGGATTCGAAAACACGCAGTTTTCGAGCCAATCGTATGAGCTGTAAATGTCATGTGATCACTCTAGATCTTAAAAAAAGTCACAGATCACAAGCAATCGCTTGGTATAAATGTGCGGTATTCAATTAAAATCATCGCGATTCATGTTTTTCAGTCCCCAAATGTAAAAAATTGAATTGAATTATTTTTGTTATACCATTTAAGATATTTAAGGCTTTTTATAGTATATGAATTTAAGACTTCGAGAACCCGCAGTGACCCTGGAATGAATCAAATCTGGAATACGAAACTCAGTTCTCGGTTTTCGGTTTGTGGCATAAATGAACCTTGTATCCTGGCAAAAGGTCTTCCATCAGTGTGTATACGTTTCACTGACTGGTTAATGTATATAACCAGTCACAGAAGTGGCTAACCATCAATCATATTGAAGTTAAATGTCAAGCTGCATAAATATGGATAAAGTTTCAATTTACCAACAGAGGCAAATAAGCAGAACCGTGAAGAGAACCACCTGATAGAAGCAATAGTGTTTCCTCAAGCTCGTTCTTCCAATCAGCGCTGACGGCTCGGATGTGAAAGAGATCTTGTAGGAGACGCCAGGTGAGAGACGTCTCTCAGATCTGTAGGGAAGAAAGCTGATGATGAACGAAACAAAATCACTCTTTTTGCACACATTAAATTGCTTCCTGGTACAATTGAAACAACAAATATAATCAACAAATACAAATTTGCTCCTTTCAGGAAAATCAACCTTACATATTTACTGTAAAAATTTATTTTTCAAAATGTCAAGTTAATTCAGAATGCTAGTTGCCTAAAAAGAGGAAATTTTACCTAAAAAAATTATTTCAGTATTTCTTCTTAAATTTCACATTTTATTTAATGCGTTAACATGCCCTTCCTTTGTAATTATTTGCATAATTTACAGCAATTTCTGAGTTAAAATGGTTTCTACACCAAATATTTTTCAGTGTATAGACTGGTATAGGTTTGTGTTTCCACAGCATGAAAGTAAGATCTTACGGATCGGATTTATGAATGATCCGCTCATTTTTATTTTTTTTAATCTTCCCGGTTTACTGACATTTGTTATGGCATCCGCTTCAAACATAACAGTGCTCTTGATAACTTTTGCTAACTCTCCAATAAGTAAATACACTTCACCAGCGATTCGACAGCGATGCCATAGAAATATACAGAGCAGAAACAGAATTTCAAAGACAAAATTAGAAAGATGGCTGCGTGCTTGTTTCTCTGGCGCATAAGGTTTGTACAATCATTGTAAAAATTTATAAAAAAAGTACTTCTTACAAGAAAACACAATTTCAGACTTTCTACTTCAAATTTTCATGTTTAATTCAATGTGTAACTTGCTGTTTCTTTGTAATTAACGGGGTCATTTATTGCTGCAAAATGGGCTTTCAATAAAACTTTGTAGAAAGGCAAAAAATGAAAGTGCTAGAAAAGATCTTCCCTTTTGCCAAATAGGTAGGAAACGCATTGGAATTACTTCCGATTGGTCATTTTCTAAAAAATAAATAAAAATTATATACTTTTTAACCACAAATGCCCGTCTTGTACCATCTCTGCGATGCGCCACGCATTACGTCATCACGTTGGAAAGGTCACGCGTGACATCGTTAAACATCCAGGATATGCGCACATAAGGACCATTTTAAACAATAAACTGACACAAATACATATAAATATGTGTCATTCAACATACAATAACTTTGAATGGTCCTCCTACTCCAAACTTGTAATCACAGGATCAGTACATCCGACTACGTCACGCATGACCTTTCCAATGTGATGACGTAATGCGTGGCGAATCTCAGAGACAGTACAAGAATTTGTATTTATTTTTTAGAAAATGACCAATCGGAAGTAATTCCAGTAATTGGACATCTTGGATGACATGGGGGTGAGTAAATTATCAGGAAATCTTCATTTGAAATTGAATTACTCCTTTAAAGAGTACAGTTTTCAGTGATAAACCAACCCCTACAAAAACTGTTCTGTTAATAACCCTCTGCCGATCTGACGGTCTGTGGGCGGGGATACAGAAATGCTGAAGTGTAATCTGTAGTTTAAAAGCCTCAGAGCTGTCAAAAGACTTTTGCTGACTAATAAACGTGAATTTCTCTGTCCAGGTAACACGGAGAATGAGTAAACATTGTTAATTTACATATACAACCGACATTGTAACAATAGAAAGCGGGCTGAAAATCGGCTGATTTTGATTGTGAAATTTACTCGCAATTTCTTAGTAAAAATTGCTTCATGTTTTTCAGTGGAGTTGATTCACATACAATGCAAGAATAGCAAAAGATAGTTTAACAACGAATAAGTTACAAACTCCAGTTTTAACACGCAAACTTATTCTGAAAGGCGTCGTCAAAAGTGAGCAGCGCAAAACGGGACAGTGAGAAACAGAGGCGACAAATGGAGGAAATGAGACGCAGAGAAGGAGAAAGAGAGAGAATTAGCAAAGACAAAGACGCAGAGAGAAAGAAATTGAGTTGGAAAGCTGACTAGTGAGTGAATTGGACTGGCAGCAGGCTGAATTCCTGAAGCACATCTCTCAGGCCAAAGTTTAGGCCCATCTGTGAGAGGAATACCAAGCAAGCCGAGCCGGGACTCTCGAACAATGAGAAGGCACACAGCGCCAGCTCCAACTTTCAAAGAGCTTCAAAAAAGTGCCCATCTCATTTGCCCTCTGACGAACATCCCTAGCACGGCATAAAGCTATATTGTGATGGTAATCATACAGATCACATAAACGCATGCATATTTTCCCCCAACAGAGATGAATGGGCGCCTTAAATAAAACCAGGAAGATGTGTTTGGAGTGTTTGCTGGAACTGAAAAAGCCCTTGTTTGGAAGCAGAAAGGCGCTAACGGGAAGCTATGAAGGTGATGAATGGAGGGTCTTCAAATGTTTAGCCTTAAACCAACACAATGCCATCTGTGAAAGCCTATATGAGTAACAAATTAAAGCTTTAACGTCCATTCGGAGGGGTAATCGCAAGTAATTATCTGTGCGGCTGGCGCAAACATCTCTCAATTGCTTACATATTTGTTGTTGGAGACATCTGGAATTAGACTATAATACTTCATAGGATCCACTTAGACTGACTTAATTAAACAAATGTAAATTCATGCCTTAATCCGGCGTGCCGAAACTCGAAAACACCCTGAAGCCAGGGGTCCTGAGCCAAGCCCGTCGCTCTCTTCTACCAAATAGGGCTCTTGAGGCTGTTTGTTGAAATGTGCACGCTCATAGTTTACAAATATACAGAATATTTCACATACTTTCACATATTTCCTGCTTTAGAACGCATACTAAAACATGCACATTATTACTTTTTTTTTATTGTTGCTATTTTGCACGTGTAGGAATAAAAGCGACTTGATCAGAATGTGAATCAAATGAAAACTCTCTAATACTAATTCTAATTAATTGACATGAGAAGCAAAATTACATGAGATTTTTTTAATTGAGTATAAAAAGTGGAAAATATCAGCCAATGGGGTAATGAAAATTTTCCTTTTGAATTAAGTTTATTTTTCTAACCACATTGGCAGATCTTTTTTTCTTATTTTAAACAAAAACTCACTTTATTTTTTTTATAAGATATTAAAATATAATACTTCCTTCTCAAGTAAATTCATCTTGATTTAAGAATGTTATTTGTACCTTAAAAACAAGCCAAATAACACTGTTGAAAAACCAGTAGCATTTTCTCATTTTGAATGGCAAAGTTCACCTCTACTCCTCCAATAATGAACATTTTGCACATTTTATAATACCAGTAAAGTGAGAAACACAAATGGAAGTCTGGGAATGACGATCAAAAAGTGACACGATTGAAAACTTGTTTATATTTGAGCTTCTTCTCGTCTAGATTGCAGCTCTGGACATTCATCAAACTGCTTCACGAGGTGCATCATGGGATGCTTTTAAACACAGTGAAGGAGGAGCATGATGAACACTTAATGCACATTCATTTTTCCAAATCATACATATACAAATATATATATAGTTTGGCAAAGAAATGAAGATATTTGTTAAATTTTTATTGGTCTACAAAACTAATTAGAAGCATTTAAGCCTTCAGATCAAAAGTCAAATATGCCCCAATTTTTATACATACATGTAAAGTTACTGGCTATATATATAGAAACACATTACAAATAGACAAAACATTTTGTTATTTAGCATCAGCGACTTGACACGTCCACGTGGCCTGTGATTAATCTGGTGAACCGCTGAAACTTGATCTGCCTGCAATCACCATGATGCTCATTTTGTGTTTCAGGCCTCAATGCCAAATTAGCCGAGAGAATAAATTAGCATATAAAGCGCCTAATCTGAGAGAGTTCCTCGCTCTTGGAAAACACACAGGAATCACTCATGGACCCATTAACCCCAGCGATCTTGCATTCTGGGAGAATGTTTCATGGAGAAAAACAACTTATCATAAATGGTTTAGTTTTATTATAGTCCGAGTAAACAAAATTATATACTTCATAAACTCATAAAGCATTGTCATTTACTGTTTTACTGCAATCTTTGGTTTCATTTTATTTCAATGATCCACTTTAGACATTCTTCTAACTATAAGTAATTTTGCATCTACATGTCAACTGACTCTCATTAGAGTTTTAGTAGGTTTATGTTAACATATGTTATGTTTATGTAAGTTCGGGTTAGTAGAAATAAGTTGAAATGTAGTTAAGAATGTCTAAAATGGACCAATGGACCATCGAAGCAAAGATTTAATAGATATTCAAATCTGGTGCAAACAGCCCGCCTTGTTGGCAGAGGCTATTTACACTAACTCCGCCCACCAATATCTGATTGGACGAGACAAAAGGACAACAAACACATGTGACCTGTCAGCAGCAGTGGTGTGTTACATGAACCTTTTGACGCGATCGACCCGAGTTCGAATCCCTCTTTGCCAAACTCGTTCTTCTCCCTTTTCCCATAGCACATCAGATTGGGAAGGCACTGATTTTCAATAAATGTGAAGAAAACATGTGAAAAGTGGAATTAAAGTTACTAACGGTTATTTAATAATAATTAAATAAGTGTTTATCGGGTAAGGTTAGGGGTAGGTGTAAGAAGGGCTTTATTGTCCCAATAAGGCGGCATTTATTTAATAAATATAATCATTTAAACTCAATATTTTATTATTGCATACTGTTTTATAATGTAGAATACTAAGGTGCAAATAGTATAATTATTGTACTATTTACACTTATTGCAAGAAAATACTGTTATTTTCACTTAGTGCAAATAATAATTCCACTGCTATGTTATAATAATGTTATAATAAAAATAGACTGATTGTATGAAGACTGAATTTCATTAATTTTTTTATTTTTATTAAGTTGATAATGATTAACATTGGTCTGTGGTTTGCTCTCTTCATTTAATTTACGATATGAATTATTCACTGGAATGCACAAAGAATCTCTCGTTTTTCTCACCAGATCCTCAGGTATATTTTCACACGAATGATTTAAAATGTAATTGTCTCACCTTTTCACATCTAATCCCTATCACTGAAATGTTTCTAACTAGGTAAATACAATCATTGTTATCTGTCAAAATGACGGAAATCACTTTGAAATATTATCATTAAGTTCCAGTTCATTTTTTATTTTTATTTGATTAATTTGATTAATGCTTTAACACTTTTAAATTTACTTTTAATGTAGGATGGTTGAAGCGTAAGTAGAATAATGTCACCTCATACCATGTTTTTGAAAATGCTTATTGCATTCACAGAGCGAACCTGTTTAACAGAATTACTCCCATAATTTACGCAAAAGCGTCATGCGTTGGAAAAAGCTGGATACTATGAGAAATTTTTTTATTTTTTTTATGGAGAAATTGAATGCGATTTTACTTCCGGGAACCCAAATTTTTCTCTCTAAATCCCGAAGAAACCACCTTGATATCTCAATCTTTGTACAGTGAGAATGCGGTTAACAAAGTTTCTCTCATTCTCTAGAAACAGTGGGTATGGGAATAACTGGTTTCGAATGGGACCAGTTGCGCCGTGAACATGTTCTTCGCCTCTAAAAGCAGAAGGGGGCTTCATTTCCATGAGAAGCGCACCAAAGGAAAAGCCATTTTGCATCTATTGTTTCAGCAAAGCAGCTGTCATTTGCCCAACATCACGCATTCTTCATTGCTCCATGCTAATTTTTCAGAGGGACAATTTTTCTACAATAAGCACTCCAGCTAGTAACAGAAAGCCTTTTATGGGCCGAACCCCAGGGAGCTATACGGTGTGCCAAGTTAAACAATGGCTCAATGCTTCGACCGGGTTCCTTCACCGTCAATAATACGCCATAAAGTTCACGTCCAATCCGGCTCTCCACTTGGCACCTGGTTTCCCTCCCTCCCTGGCAATTATTCAAGATATCAATCAATATTGACAAAGTCAAATCACTTACGGGCTCTGGCGCTACCTACCATGGGTTTCTTCACTTTCTACCAATTGATTGTTCTCAAAACATCAGATGTAAGAGAATGCCAGACCTTTCTTGAGTTCTCACAATAACCAGTTTAAACCAGCCTAAGGTAGTTTGCCGCTCTTTGAGCTCTGTTTTGAGCTTGAACAGTGTCCAAAACCCATCTAAAACCATCAAACCAAACCAGACTGATCAGTATGGTGGGCAGTTTAGACAAACACACAACTTCAGGCCAGTTTAAACCATTTTCTTTCATGCATCTTTCTCACATAACATGGAAATATTGTTATCTTTATTTTTGTATACATGCATTGCATGTTCTGCAATATCTGGTCTGATTTGTGGTCTTCAATTTGTCAGTTAAAGTTGAGCAAATGTGAATTATGAGTTTGGCATCAATCAAAATTAATTTTTACTGACATTAATTACCAAACCAATACAAGTTCAAAACTATTTATACACAATTTTTTACATTCTCAATGCTCATTCCTGCATAAACACAGCTGCTATGCTAACTAGCAGTGAATCAAGCAGTAATCTTTCCAAAATCCATCTAAAACCATCAAACCAGACCAGACTGACTATTTCGGTGGCCGGTTAAGACGAAGTTAAGTTGAAGTTGAAGTTAAGTTGTGCAAATATGAATTATAAGTTTGGCTACCAATCAAAATACATTTGACTGACATGATGAATTCAAAAAATAAATATGAATTCAAAACTATTTAAATATAATGTACAATGCACTATTTTACATTCTCAATGCTAGTTGCATAAACACAGCCACTATGTTAAAACTCTGTCTTAACTAGTCTGACCATCTAGCAGTTTGGGTAGATTACACCAAGCAGTAATCAGTCCAAAAACCATCAAACCAGACCAGACTAACCAGTTTGGTGACCAGTTAAGACCAAAAAAACACTTCAGGCAGGTTTAAGCCGTTTTTTCCCCATGTAACTCTCTCATAACATGGGAAATGTATTATTTTCTATACATGCAATGCATGTTCTTCAATAGCTGACCTGATTTATTGTCTTTAATTTGTTAAAGTTGAGAAAATATGAGTTATGAGATTGCCAATAATCAATTTTACTCACATGAATTACAGTCATCATAAATTCAAGAAGTAAATATTTTACGCTCTCATTCAGTTGCACAAACGCAGTCACTATGAGACTAATCTATCTTTTTATGTAACTGACTTAAAGTTATAACCAGTCCTAAAGAAAAAAAAAAATAGATGACTAACTAGCAAGACTAGTCTAAGCAGTTTCTACATCCAGACACAAGCATGCTCACATTTTCACATGCATATAATTCACATGCATCATTCTTCAATGCAGACGTCAAAAGCTCACATGGAAATATAACATCATTTCTCCATAAACTGATTTCAAGGTGGACTAAAAAGCTTATCGGTTATGTGTATTCCAGATTGTGCAAGCAGAAAGGCATTCGATTTGTGTTCACGGGTTATGCTTGACTTCATTGAACTCCTTAAATCTTTTACCCCGCCGCCTCGGGGAACGACTCGCCCCGTCCGACCAAGTCAACTCAATTTGGGTTATTAGAGACCCGAGGCTCAGGAGATCAGCAGAACTTCAAAAAGAAGCCTTCAACCCCCCCCCCAAAAAAATCATCATTATCATCATGTTAGGCTCATTTAACAGTCAGACTGTGGTTCTTGGAAAGGCTTTAGCGAGTGTGTTCGTATATAACCAGGGAATATTGTGTGTCTGATGACAGAGAGACATTAGTTTTGAATACTGACTTGATATCTTCTGGATTAAAGGGCTTTTTTAAAATCCAGCATATCAGGTCAGGAGAGAGCCAGGGGCTAAAATCAATAACGTCCATTGAGAGGGAAGAGCATTTGTAAAGGAGGAGGAAAAGCCGAGAAACTCTCATTCACTCCACAACAATACATCATCTCTAATGTGTGAAACTGAAGCACAAATGACTGAACGAAGAAGCGTCTCAACGGGTTTAGAGACTATATTCTAAAAAATATTTTGCACACTAAAAAGTAAACAAATGTCCTTGATATCAAACAAATATACTAATATATCCATGCAATGCACATGAAATTTACACTATTCTACAATACCACTCAAAAGTTTGGGATCGATTAGATTTTTTTTTATGTTTTTGAAAATCGTCTCACAGAGTTTGTGTTTATTTGATCAAAAATACAGTAAAAACAGCAATATTGTGAAATATTACTGTTTTCTATGTGAATATACAGTGAAATGTAATTTATTCCTGTGATCAAAGCTGAATTTTCAGCATCATTACTCCAGTCTTCAGTGTCACATGATCCTTCAGAAATCATTCTAATATGATGATTTGATGCTCAAGACACATTTATGATTAGTATCGATGTTGAAATCAGTGTAATGTTTTTGTGGAAACCTTGATACATTCTTTTCCCCCAGGATTTCTTGATGAGTAGAAAGTTAAAAACCAGCATTTATGTAAAACAGAAATATTTTGTAACATTACCTTTACAGTCACTTTTGGCCAATTAAATGTAAACCTGCTGAATAAAAGCATTAATCTCTTACCTTTTGAATGGTAGTGTATATATATATAAACCTGTGTTTTGACGTGGCATGCAGGAGTGCAGGCAGAGGTCATCAGTGTGTGTGTGTGTGTGTGTGTGTGTGTGTGTGTGTGTGTGTGTGTGTGTGTGTGTGTGTGTGTGTCGGGAAGGAGGGGTGATAACAGAGATCTGTGCCAGGGTAATGTGAAAGGTCCTTACACACCGCTCCCCATGGTGCCTGTTACGGCTGCCGTTCCCCAAATTCGGAGCGTGGGCCGGGGGTCAGGCGGCCCAGAGTCTCGCTGCGGGGCACCGGCACGTCAAGTCAATCTGCATCAGCCTGAGTGGGCCGAGATGCACAAACACACATCAGGTGCATTTAGGATTAGACATGCCTGCCAGCGGAGCAAAGTCGCAGCCAGCAAAAACTCACGGTTATCATCTCATACAATACACTAACAGGACCGCACACACACATGCTACACACACACACATGCTACACACACACACGCTACACACACACACACATGCTACACACACACACACAGTTGTTTACTGTTTACTACAAATGCAGCTCCAATAGATAATGTTATTGCTCGAAGGTTGCGCTTTCACATTTCTCAATGGAATCAAAATGGACAACTCTTGTTCATTCTTTATCAGTGCACATTATTATTATTATTTTTTTTATTCATGTGCCATGTAATCTTGAATCAAAATAACTCCTCTTCTCTTCTCTGATGACGAGGGCGGCGCAACCTGTCACTCACATGAGATCCACCAATAGCAAACTACAACCATCCAATCAATTCCTCACAGACAAAATCAAGCCCCGCCCACATTTGTTCTTGTTCCAGAAGCGTATCACTCGCATATGCACCAAAATAGGGAAGAAAAAGCTAGCACAATTATTGCACCTTTATTAATATTCAGAAATATTACCAACATTGGCACTGTTGTTGAACTGAGTTGAATCAACAATTAACTGAACTGAACTGAATAATCCCACTATTATCTTCTCTGCTTATAACCAATGAATTTTGGAACATTTACATTTTTATTTTCCTGTTTATTACCGTGGAAACAATCTGTACTGTATAAAGCGCTATATAAATAAATATGACTTGACTTGTCTATAAACTTTGTATTTGAGACATAAAAAGAGACAAAAAGAGGCAAAACATTTTTGCCATATCACTGTAAAAAAAATAAATAAAAAAAAATCAACAGAAATTTTTTTTTGTACTGCCTTAAGATTTTAAGTTTAGTCAACTCAAATATCCAAGTTGTCACTGAGTGCAACTTCACATTTCAAGTTGACTAAACTTAAAACTAAGGCAGCATGAACCCTTACTTTTTTAAGTGTATTTTTTTTTTTTTTACAGTGTTCAGAATATATTATAGAGCTATGAAATGAATGCCAGTGTGAGAAATATTTAATATCATGTACTATATTCATAATTAATGTAATAAAATTAATAATATATCATGAGTTCATGTTTGCATGCTTTGGTTTTTTGGCAAATCTGAGCACATTTTGAGACTCTTTTGTGAAACTCTAGAGGTAATAGATGAGAGAAACACACTTGGCCGGGTGTTGACAGGAGCTTTTTTGAACATTATGGTTGACGTGCTGTGACGACACACTGAAAGCATCCCATATCAACACGAGTGAATCTGCCTTCACACTAAAGCCTTGAAAGCTTCAGGAAGAATGTCTTTGATCATCTCCCGCTATTGATCTGGTACATTAAACTGAGCTTGTTTCCTCAGATGTGACTCGTGCATCGATTCTCTATTGTTCCTCTATCCCAAGATTAGAGAAAATCAATCGATTTCACTCCTGAACACTGGCCACATGAATCAAATCACTTAGTTATCACTCAGTGCTATTGAATTTATGTCAATTCACATTCTAAGATATGAAGCACTTCATTTATGAATGTCAAGCGTAAACACTAGCGATCGACAGATATATGTCGTGGAGAACAGAGGATTTTGCCTAGTCTCAGTCCAAAACTCAAACAACAGCCTTGTCAACAGATGCACATTACAAGTTTATTAGTTCATTAGTCTAAAAACAACGGCCTAAACTAAACAGTGGAAATACATGCTTCACATGATAATTCTGTCATGTTTTCTGAATAAGAAAATGGTGCAATTGTGATTAAAAATGTGATTAAAAAAATCCAGGTTTGATGTGCTTGTTTGAGCTGCACAATTTGCCCAATATTTTGTGATTACTTATAAATAAGGCTATAAAATAATAATACAAATTTTATATTTATAATATAATAATTAAATATTTTATCATAATTATTAATAATAATAATAATTACTAATAAATAAAAAGATAAAAATTAATAAACACAAAAACAACAACAAAAATACTATCGTAATCTTTCATTGTACAATTTAAATATATATATATATATATATATATATATATATATATATATATATATATATATATATATATATTTATGGCGGTCTTATTTTCTTCATTTTAAACACTCAAACTTTAAACCATCACATTTTTTAATCGTGATTTCAGTTTTTATTTTGAGTATTTGTGCAGCCCTGTGAAAATTACATTAAAAGAAATTCTGGAATAAAGTGGCTGGTTTCTTTGTCTTGTTTTAAAAAGCAGCATTTTATGCAACCCAATACATTTTTTTGACAAAATTGCAGTTTGATTAGAAATGAAAGACAATAAAAATATGATATTTCTCTTGTTTTTTCTGTGTTTTCTCTCATATTTCACCTCAAGCTCTTTACTGTTGTCCTTGGCCATGCAGCTCTGTAGAATATATCGGCATCAGCCAATTAAAAAACAAAAAAAAAACATTTCTTCGCTCACTAGAGACAAAATCACTGACGTCCACATCAGAGAAGCTGCTGAGAGAAAAACAGAGGGATTGCAAAATCAAAGCACATGTGGAAATATCTCGTAGACATTCTGAGCGCATTTCATGTGGCACAGTTTGAAGAAATCGAAACATGTGGCCCATCCAGCAAAACCACCAAGTAATGAGCTTTATTTATCTTTCACAGCAAATGCAACTAACAAACCATGAACACAGAGGGTCTCCATCTCCAACCACAAAATACAGACACTAAACTCTCCTTTCCAATCAGTCAAAGACACTACGGCCACTGCATGCTGCCGTGTTTAATGAGGTTTGGGGATTATCTGAGGATGCTTGGACACTTGAGTGTGTCGGTAAACACTGACCTCTAATCAGTTTCACCTTTTAAATGCAAAAACACAGGGTAAATATAAAATACCCAACAATACCCTCTGATACTGAACAGGTTCATCTGTATAACCACTTTTCTCTGTGCAGAAATAAGGCTGATTTCAGGTTGATTGGGACACTTGGCAATGGCAAATGGCAAAAAAGTGTCCCAATCAGAATGAATTCAGATATAAGAATCCTCTTTTTGTCTGACTTGGTTTAAACTCACGTAAAAAGTCAGGAATCGCAGTGGCCATCATGAGATACCAAGTGACAGTCAAAACAAGCTAAACTTCTCCAAAACAAATCCAACAAACGAATGCAGATAGAAAGCATGAAAAACAAAGATAAACACTCGCACGTTTGTAGACGAGGTGAGAAATGACGTGGGAAGTGTGAGAAAGAGAATCACGGTGATAAAAGCCTGTCTGTCAAAATACATTACGAGCACAGATGCTAGAGAGCAAATTTGATAAAACAAATGCAAACAATAACAACAACATGTCCAAAATGTCGTGCATTTACAAAACTAACAGCAGCTATTTAAGTGGACAATATCTTCTAAAAATCTTCACACGATTCTATCACTGGTCCTGGTCTCTCCCAGTGAAGGCCTCCCTCCCTTCCCTTTACCTCTGTACTGATAAAACGTTGGGAAAATAAATCCGGTTCGCATGGACACGCGGGAGCGATAAAAAAAAATTCTATATTATGAGTTTTTAAGGCCAGACAGGTTGTTGAGGTCAATTTGTAGAGAAAGACTACACCTGCGCACATATATATTTAAATGCGCATTCCTATAGACTAAACACGTAATGCGCATGTGCACACCGTCTGCGTTTTCACAGATTCGCGTTTTTGAAGTTTGCGCGGAGATGATCACTTTTTTTTCTTTTTTTTTTTAGCGCTTGCATCTTGGAACCTATTTCAAGGTTTGCGTTCTCGAGCCACTAAACACTGTTGTTGTGTGAATGAACAGCCGGAGCGCGTTAAGGGTTTTCTGTTAACGGTGTCATGTTAACGGGCGCTAAGTTAATAACTAATGCAACGGAAGTGAATCAATCAAAAACTAACTTTAGCTGGACAATAACTTTATTCTAGAGCTGCTGTAAAGCCTAAACAATCTGTTACTGTAATCTCCTATTATCACTGTAAAGCTGCTGTGAAACAGTCTGTATTGTT
>NC_138747.1:2137770-2185270 GCF_965113295.1 Leuciscus leuciscus
TTAAACAAATTTCTGTGTGTATACTAACACTGATTTGTATTTCTCTACAGACCTTGTTCCCTGTATAGATCTAGGGGGTCATTCCTAGAGGAGCAATGAGGTAAGGTATTGGACTTCAGGGCCCTGAAGCCTCCCCCAGCTTGTGGCTAGAACGATTTAGGGAGAAGCTCAAAAAAGATTTGGCTCCCGTGTTGAGTGTGATGGCCTTCCTGTCATAACATATGATATGCATGGTGGGCCACCACTCATTTCTATTTAGCCTCAGGGCTTTTAGCCACCCAGGGGTAGAGTAGTTGGTCTTCCAAAAAAAAAAAAAAAAAGAGCTTTTTTGCTTTAGGTTTAGACTGACGCTGGCGCTTCAGATAGATCTTATGTCCTACCTATCGGTTTGTGACATTGGTATCCTGAGTACTTCGCTCCCCTGAGCTCTAAGGTTTCAGTAGGTTGAGTGTTTCACAGCCTCTCAATCTAGTAGGCTGTGGCTCCTCCGAGCCCTCAGGTAGATCTATGCTTGTAGGTCGGCCCTCACCCGGGCCGCCTCTGTAGCTGGCCTAGGCTATGCTAGGGGTATTGGAGGCGTTCTGCTAAGTATAGCTGCCGCACTCATCAGGTGTTAGGCTTCCTCCCCTTTATTTCAGCCTCCTCCCTTAAATGGGAGTTGTTGGCCAAGGCCCGCCCCTTTCACTGCATTCAGGGGTGATAGAGTAATGCAGGGTGGTAGTTGAGGTATGATCCTTCAGGCAGGGTTAGGCTGTCTTTCGCTCTGCGATGTGATAGTTTGCCAGACCCTGCCGAACAGAGATACTTGTTATTAGGCCTCTAGAGCTGGCTCCACTCAGCCCGTTGAGCTGAACCGCTCGAACGATGGGTGAAAGTTGGTTGGCTTGCAAGCAAGCCCCCGCTCCCCCAGGCTGGGCACAGGACAAATCCCTGTCACCCTTTGGAGCCACTTGCAGGCCCGCTCCCTGTCTAACATTTCAGGGGCATATGGTGTTACTCCCCTGCTAACTCAGGGAAGTTTTGAGTAGTCCATTCTCAGCTCTGTATTATCTACCTCACACCACGATGGCTACGGTTGAGCAGGGAGTTCTAACTGCATTTCATTCCGGTCTTTTGAACTCCGCTCCCTTGAAGCCAGAGCATTGCCATGAGCTGACGCCCATGCATATAGTAGGTAGGCCCTTAAAGTGGGGCCTCCACTAGGCAGAGGGGCGTATGTCAGGGGTTCCCAAACTTTTCCATGCCAAGGCCCCCCAAATACCACTAGGTTCTGGCCAAGGCCCCCCTTTTGCAGGATGTGTTATTGAACCCATTGACAATACTACGGCACATGTAGAAATAAATAAATAAAACATCTAGGTGAACATCAGATTATGCGATGGTGTTTGATACCAGCCAATCAGAAAGATTATAGAGATGCACCGATTACAATTTTCAAGGCAGATTCCGATTTTTCATTGAGTTTGACCTGCCGATACAGATTTTAGCCGATTCTGATTTAATTTTTTCTAACCACTTTACAGCACACACAAATATTTGCTCTCTCAGCACGCGCGGGCTCCTCTCGCTCTCTCTCGCTCTCTCGCTCGCTCGCTCGCTCGCTCTCTCTCTCTCTCTCTGCGTCTCGCGCGCAGGAGCAGTGCTTTAATTCAGTTAAGCACAGATATTATGTTGCTTCACTAATTTTACAAGTATAGCCGAAATCAGAGCACAGATATTGTCTTTATCTGATGTGAATTTGATTTCACCAGACGACGGCTCGATTATCAGAATTGTTGTGCAGATTATCTTAACATCTTGGAAGGGAGAGCTGGTTATGTCTTAATAGGTCGCGTTTCAGTCACCATTTCAAATTCATTCCGTTGTTTGACAACAGAAACAGTAAAATATACCAATGAAAACAGTTTTATTGAGAATTTAGCTTCATCAAAATGGGCACAGAGAGAGACAAACTACAATGTAATAATAAATAATAAATGTACATTTAGCATTTTCAGAAGAGCTGCCCTGTCATGCAAAAATCTAAACATGTTTGTGTTAGTAAATTGCTCAGTGCAAAGAAAGAGAAGTAATGGTAACCTGGCATTTTTTTGTTCTTTCTACATGTGTCTAATAGACATGAACAAGTTCTTTGAAAAACATCTTTGACCTTTGAAACATGTCTCGTCCTTATGCTCTATATTGACTATGGTTTCAATAATAAACATACATTTGCATAAAGAATCTATATTTATCCATGCCCACGTTGATTAGAGTATTACAAACTTGAAAAGTATTAATTTAAGGTACATTTAGAACAAATAAAAAATTTGCGATTAAATGCGATTAATCGCGAGTTAACTCATGACAATCATGCGATTAATCGCGATTAAAAATTTTAATCGATTGACAGCCCTAATATATATATATATATATATATATATATATATATATATATATATATATATATATATATATATATATATATATAATAAAACACCACTTTTACCCAAACTGATTAATAAAAGCAAGTTTAAATGGGTAAATTTTCTATAAATATTTTTGTCTTCATTTTCTTTTCTAACATAGCCTACTCCAGTTCTTGTTAAAACACACTATACATGCAAATTATGTGCATTTTAGGTACTTTTTGTGTGAAATCATATTTATTTTGTCCATCAAAAGTGTGCTTTCACTTTAATTGAGAGCGTGAGCAGCGCAGCAAAAATAGACTCGGCGCCGAAACCCTCCGCTTCACTACTGCTCATGCGACGCTCCTGCTTGACGCTCACGCGCTGCTCCTGCTCGCGGTGTGAATGCACTCACTGAACATGCACGGCAAAAAAAATTCGCGCCACTCGTGGTCTGAAACGGCCGTAATACACAAGGTTTCCTTCATGTGCGTTCTGTGTGCATTGTGTGATGCTGATGTTGCGCGATGTTATTAATGCGGCGCCCGAGTGCATTTGAATCGCCATATGTCAGACTGAAAATCACGTGAAAATCGGCCAATTCTGGTCACTAGCCGATCAATCAGTTCATCTCTAAAAGATTAGCATTAAAAGTATAATGTTCAGATAGGCTATGCAACAAATTATTATAATGTTATTTCATAACAATACTCATATTAATAAATATTTATATTTGAACGTTTTGTAACTTTTTTTTCCGCTTTTTTTTTTCAACTTGCTGCGGCCCCCACTTTGAAAACCCCTGGCGTATGTGGTACTCCCCTGCTATAAGGGTATTGCTTTTTGCTGAGTACACTGCCTTTGGCAATGTGATTAGGTACCAGGATGCTGTAAGCGCTGTAGTAACAGCTTTCTGCCACAAAGGCTGCATGGTTAGGTAGTAGGCCCCAGCAGGCCTCCTTGACCTGGTAGCCCTCAAAAAGGGCTCCTAGGCCAGCTCACCTTTGTTGGTTGGCCCTGGTAGTTCTGGCGGAAGGCTCGCTGCCGAGTAATAGGCCTTAACAGGCCTCCTCGGAGGTGGGTCCCAACATTGTGGAACATACATTAAGGGAAAAACTATAGATACGTTTTTTAATTCGGTATGCTTCCAGCAGTGTTCGTTAAAGTAGCAGAATAGACTCGCTATCAGCTAGTAGGCCCGACCAGGCCTCCCTGTTAGGCGAGTCCCCAGCAGTAGTCACCATATAGCCCAGTCTGGCAGGCCTTAGCAGGCCGCCCTGGGACTGTAAGCACCCGGATTTAGGGCTCTTAGTATCCAGCTGTTAGACTATTTTCAGGTAGTAGGCCTCTTCAGGCCTCCCTGAAGGAGGTCTCCCTGAGGGTTAATTCCCACATACTGTGGTTACTAGGTGGCAGGCCCCACAGGCCTCCCTGGAATTGAATTCCCGTTTTTGAACTATGAGTTTTAGGGAAGTTGAGCTCCCTCATGTCTTGGCTGTCAGATAGTAGAACGAGCTCCCGCACACTGTGAGTTTCCAGGTATGGTGTTATCAGGTTGCAGGCCTCACCAGGCCTCCCTGAAGGTGTGCTTCCACATATTGTGACTATCAGGTAGTAGGCCTTACCAGGCCTCCCTGAAAGTGAGCTCCCTCATGTCATGGTTGTCAGGTAGTAGGCCTCACTAGGCCTCCCTGAAGTTGAGTTCCAACTTACTTTAAGTTTCCACTCAAGGTGGTTATCTGGTAACAGGTAGTAGGTGAACTCCCACATATGTGGTTATCAGGTAGTAGGCCTCTCCAGGTCTCCCTGAGAGTAGTTTCACAGTGGTGCTGGGTTTTGTAAGCTAGTGGCCGCTTACTATCAGTTTAGCAGTCCTTATCAGGCAGCTACCGTAGGTGAGCTTGCGCCCTGGCTCGACTCAAGTTTTTATTCTCTGCTACGGGTTCCCTCCTGGAACCTCTTTATCCTGCTACAGCCTGGTTGCCTACCAGGTAGATCTAATGCTCCCCTCACTGAGGGTCAGTATGAGTATGTGGTCTCCTGAGTCTGATCAGTCGGTCGTAGGCCTCTCATGAGGCCTCCCAGTTAGATCAGTCCTTAGGCCCTCACAGGCCTCCTCATTGTTTTGAAACACAAACACTGGGTAGATCCGTGGATCGAGTAGAGAAACTCCCCTCGCTGGCAAGGGTTGTAAAGCACTATGCTGAGTCATACTCTCCAGGATATCCCGTCTCTGAGATCCGGGCCGAGTGGTTCACTGCCTGCTTCGCAGTCCCTCGGGTTGGATGCCTTCCTAAAGGCAAGTGTCCAGAGGCTCTGTCTTCAGACAGACAGGAAGTGGCCAGACTGTAGTGTCTTATGTTGTGACACCAGGTCAGGCCTGCCTGGTGGCATTTCAGGTGGCACGTTCCCCTGAATAGTGACTGGCTGAGGTTCCCTTGGGTTCCCTAGCCACATTCCCTAGAAAGGACCCCTTCTAAGATTGAAGTTGCGGTCCTAGGCCCTGGAGCAGGCCCAGGTAGACCTTTCACTAAACTATGTTTATGGAGGTTTTCTGTGGTATCATATAGCTTGGGCTATGACCGTAGGGAGTGCTGTCACTGACAGCCCAGTGTGACCTGAGGGTGAGTGGTTCTAGCGTTTCATTTGAATTTGCTAGTTCTGACAGTTGTCACTGCCGCCTGGCAGGCACTCCCCTTAGCATGGTGGCGTTGGTATATCGTTCCCCAAAGCGTCATTCGACGCAGTGCGAGTTCCCTTTCGAAAGGGAACGTCTCAGGTTACGACTGTAATCTATGTTCCCTGAGAACAGGGAACGAGACACTGCGTCTCCTTGCCATGCCTCGGGGCCTGCCTACCAAACAGTCCCTTCAGACGATAAGGTGTTTGTCATGTTGGCAAGGCGCCCTTTTATACTTGCAGGTCGCACGTTAATCATTCACGTTAATGATTCACGGGCTGTCGCCGGTCATTATGATTGCCGTGATTTGATAGTGATTTCAGACACCTGTCACGCCTGAGGCGTTCCCCAAAGCGTCATTCGACGCAGTGTCTCGTTCCCTGTTCTCAGGGAACATAGGTTACAGTCGTAACCTGAGACGGTTTATGTACTAAATCCCAGCCACTGCACTGGCCATTATTATTAATGGAAGGAGATGTATGTGTGTTATCCAAGCATTAATGGTAAGGAACGACCCTTATACTTGTGAGCGGCACATATGAGGTGTTTCTGGGTGTTTCTCCCTCATTTCTGCTTCGAGGTCTTGATTGGGCATTTATTTGAGGTTTAGAATCCAGTATTCCTGTAATTCTGTTGTCTTTTATGAATTTAATAAAGAACTCTGTCTTGTATTCTGTCCAAACACACCACGTCATCTACGTCAGGTGACCTGTAATGATTTTACTTATCGCAAGAGGAAAAAATGAAGTTTTAATCGCATAACATCGGTTAATGAAAACGGCGTCATTTCGCAATAGTTTTTTGTCGACATTTAGAAGAAGAAAAAAAATCGCAGAACTTTTGAGCAAATCTGTAATGGAAACACACCTACAGACTGTCAAAATGCTTTGAAACCATCTATATTGTTAAAAGCGCTGTATAAATGAAGGAGACTTGACTTGACTTCTGTTCGCTACATTCCTATCAGACACTTCAAGCTCCTCTTCTCTGAAGGGATTCACAGATGATCCACGTCCTCTACCTCCGACTTCTGTCCACAAAAGCAGAAGAAAAGAAGGACCGAGGCACTTGTTTAAATTCTAGCCGGGACAAAGCCTATTGACTGTCCGACAAGCCGGAGCGGTGAAGGCCTCACAGGGCGAGAGAGAAGAGATGCCAGTGATCGAGGAGACACAGACCGATAAAAAGAGCATGTAGGCCAGCTTTACTGTAATCTAGGCCTTTAAAAGCCATATCCATTCAGCCTCCAGAGTGCCTCGCTCACATAGACATAGAGAGGCTTTCACTTTCGTATCTGATAACCCTTTCCCCTCAGAGACACCCTCTCAGAGCCCTGAATGGATATGGCGTCTTGCGTTAAGGCACAGAGTACATTCGCCAGTTTCTATGCCCACCTTAATGTGAGTGTCCAAACAAAGGGTGGGAAAGTTTCTTTAAGTTAAGGTACACACACAAAGGTAACCCTAGTCAGACTCGCAAGTTTTCCTGTCTCGCTGAACGCTTTTGAAGGAGTGATTCGTGTGGTTACAAACTCGTATGTTTGGATTTCTTCTACGAAACACATGATGAGAAAATCCTCCATCTTTCATACAACTGGCAAATCCTAAAAAAGACAAAAAACAGGACACAATTAAAGGAATATCACATTCAAAAGTGTCATAAAAGTTAATATTTCCATAAACAATGACTTATATTTCAGCGTGTTCTCAACACAAAGCCATCATGTGACTTTAGAAGACCCGAAATAGAAGTTGTTTGGTGTTTGTCGCTTTTGGACCTTGACAATAGCAATGTTTCCATTCATAGTTTCGTCACTTTCTGATAAACTGCCGCTAAATATCACTTAGAAAAGTTGGGGAAGCCACTGTATATCATTTTCATATATAATAAATTACTTGCGTCTCATAGCGCAAACGAAATGCAATAATCGTGTTATCGACCTTGCTTTCGGAGGCAGATTCTGGTGTTTGGGAACACAGTCATCAAAGGAGTTCTGGGAGGGAATTATAATGAACCACTTTGACGACAGACTTTGCTCAGGCTTTTCAGAACAACCAAAACAGCATTTCAGATGCTGTGTAAAAAGATTGTTCCGCTGGTTAGTCCAGTTATGCCGTCCCATCGCGCAGTCACATGATTTTTTAATCAAGGAATTTATTCGGAAAATGTGTTTGCATCGTAGTTTATGTGCATGTTTTCTTATCGAAAAGAAAATTTGGGTGGAGGATGGATGGATGGATGGATGGAGTAGATAGATCGATAGATCGAGATAGATAGATAGATGGATGGATGGATAGATGGATAGATAGATGGATGGATGGATGGATGGATGGAGTAGATAGATAGAGTAGATAGATAGAGTAGATGATGGATGGATGGATGGATGGATGGATGGAGTAGATAGATAGATAGATAGATAGATAGATAGATAGATAGATAGATAGAGTAGATGGATGGATGGATGGATGGAGTAGATAGATAGAGTAGATAGATAGAGTGGATGGATGGATGGATGGATGGATGGATGGATGGATGGATGGATGGATGGATGGATGGATGGATGGATGGATGGATGGATGGATGGATGGAGTAGATGGATAGAGTAGATAGATAGAGTAGATGATGGATGGATGGATGGATGGATGGATGGAGTAGATAGATAGATAGATAGATAGATAGATAGATAGATAGATAGATAGATAGATAGATAGATAGATAGATAGATAGATAGATAGATAGATAGATAGATAGATAGATAGATGGATGGATGGATGGATGGATGGATGGAGTAGATAGATGGATGGATGGATGGATGGATGGATGGATGGATGGAGTAGATGGATAGAGTAGATAGATAGAGTAGATGATGGATGGATGGATGGATGGATAGATAGATACAGAACAGAATGAAAAAATTTATTATCCTACTCAAACGATTGCATACGGTTTTTTTATGCATCTTGGCGTTTCCATCCTGCAGTTTTTGATGCGATATCCCAAAATACGCAGAAAAAATAGGTGGATGGAAACATAACTAATGTGGTCATAAAGTGTTTCATGGTGATTCTTTAAAAAAAAAAAAATCTATAGGAAAAAACATCATGACATGAGGCTGAAAAAAGGACATTCTAATAATTCTACGGAGCCCCTGAGAGGACATGGTGGTGGGAAAGAATACGAGATGGAAGGAAAAATAAGTAGTCAATGTTTTTGCATTGTCTCGCAAATGTTTGCGTTCCCCTGAGAAACTGCTTTCTCGGTGGAACGCAAACATTTAGCAAGTGAACGCAAAGTTTCTCTGGGGAACGCAAACATTTGTGAGAGAACGCAAAAACATTGCCAAATAATTCTTCCTTTCATCTCATTTTTTTTTTCATCATGTCCCTTTAGGTGGTCCGTATAATTCCTTTCATCTTACACTGAAAAATTTTTTTTTTAAGCTGTAAATAAAGATTATTGGTGTATTTTTGACAAGAAAATATTATTTCAGTCTTCAATGCATTACTTGTAAACATTTGTGAAACGAACTAGCAACTTCTGAGCGAAAATGTTTTCAAAGTAAATCCTACACCATTTTTTTTGTTCATCGTGCTTTTCAAAACACACATTTCTAGAAATGTCTGAAGACTGACACCAGAGAAAGCGGTACATTCAACAAATACAGAAACTTCATCTCCCAGCTTGTCTTCGCCATTAGTGCATTCCACGCAAAAATATCTCTCTTTTTGGAGCCTGAGCCCTTTGTGTGGTTTATATTGATGCACAGGTGCTATACTTGACCTGGGACACTAATCCTCTGACCTCTCACTCTTTAGATAAAGGCTAAAGGACATGTTAAGCTGAGCTGTCAATCAAAGTCCTGGACCAGAAGTGCAATGGCTTGGTTTGAGTCCATAGAAGTGAATGTCCAGATCAGGGAACAGACGGGAGGGGCGTTAGACAGATTTAACACACAGCTGTGAACACTATGGTGCAAAGCGCTACACATTCCTCAATATTCAGTTTAATGGTCTACTTTGACTTTATAAAAGGTGACTGTTTGAACTGAAAGTTTTAACCTCAGGAATTCTTACCTGTCTAACTTAGAAATAGGCAAATTTCATGTTCTGTTAGACCGAAGCACTTGATTTTGTGTCCTTGGCGCCAAACGTCCCTCTCTTAATGAGACGGATTTGTCTTGTCTTGTCTTGAAGGAGGTGTGTGTTTGCTGAGTCTTTCAAGTGAGTTTATGCAGCATTAAGGGTCCAATAAACCCCTTTTGAGAGGCAGTGTTTCTTCGGACTCATCAGCATCATTAAACGCAGCAAACGCTTGGTGCTTTTCAAAGCAGATTACATCAGGTCAGCTTCATTTGACCTCAAATTATCCTTGACATATGTTTGACCTCTGGAGTCAGACTTCAGCGGCGTTGCTTATTAAAGCACATCGGCCGGGAGTTTAGTCAAGGTCAGAATCCTAACATTCAAAGCCACATCAGAGCGTTTTCCCCCATAAATATTGACCCTGGTGCTTGTAGGATTACAGAGCGGCCAATGTTAAACCAAATTCAATGATAAATGACAAAGAACTACAAGGCTGAGAAAACCATTCATTTAAAAAAACCTTCAGACGAGGCTGTGTCAAGCTATCATGTTAACTTGATCTTCTCGTTTATTCTTATGAGTTTTGATTGTCTTTAAGCTAAAACACAGTTTATCAAACTTGAAGCACAAATCTGTGACTTGCTTTGGTACGACATCTGGAGGTTCTCAGACCGCAGGTGTCAGTATTTGTGGATTTAACTTTATCTTCACCAGACGTATCGAAAAAACACAAGGCCATTTATTGTTTTCTCTCATGGAAACCGTCAGGGCGCAGAGATACTGAAAGTGGCCTTAAGCACAAATGTCACAGGCAAGAACTTTGTTTTAAAGTTTTTTTTTTAAAACAGACAGACAGAACAATAGATAAACCGAGAGGATGACAGAATCATTGATAGAACGACAGAATAATTGATGAAATTATAGATACTGTCAGAATTCGAATAGAATAAATAGAAATATAGAATAATGGATAGATGGGAATGGGAGAATGGCATAAAGAATGAATAGAACTGAAGATAGAGCGAATGAACAAAACAATAGAATGAATGAGAACGACAGAACAAGAGATCGAGAGATTAGATAGAATCACAGAAAAACAGACAAGATGGATATCAAAATCACTCATAGCTAAATAATCTCATAAATGTCAGAAACATCAATATTTGTAAAGTTAGGGACAGGGAAAAACAGTTCAGGCCCCGATAGACTTCAAGTGAAATCGATGAACGAACTGCTTTCGGACAAAATCAGGCAAAAACGAACTTTGTTTTGGGACGCTGACACTGTTTTTTATGTTCAATACAGTAAAGCTGCTTGATTTGAAGCTACAAAGTGCTGTATAAATGAACATGACGTGACTTTACTAGAGTGCCGAATGGCAGAGCTTGTGCAAACAGATCCACAATGCTTTTCTTATGCTTTATTAAAAAATGCTTGCTGTTTTCTCAATTTTGTTGTGTTTATTTTGTTATTTGTTACTCCTAATACTACTAGGGGTGTAGCGATACCCTCATGTCACGACTCAATACATATCATGATACTAAACTCATGATACGATATTATTGCGATATTCCAAGACATATGATAAAAGGTTAACAAAAATGTACTGTTGATTAAAATGCTAAATTTGGTTTTACATTGTGTGTGTAAATGAATAGACTTGGACTTGGTGCTGGAAACCCAAAGCACAGGACAATAGAGATGCCAGAATAACAATATTCATGATTCTGAAGATGAATATGCTTGCATTATGTCACTGACTATATTTATTTAAAATAATGTTGGCCACTTTTTACTGGTTCATTATCAGGACCCACAAATATCCCCCCATTGCATTATTATACATTATATTCAACATTATATATGGTAGTTTAATGTAGTACTGACACTAAAACTCTGTAAATGAAGTTTTTCTCAGACAGTAATTTTTATTTTGGGTGAACTATACTATCCACGATACATATTGCTGCATTTTTGTATAGCGATATATTGTGACACGATGTATTGTTAGACCCTTAAACTACAACTAATTATAAATTAGGACTAAACAAACCTCTCAATAAGTTAACTAGTTTATACGTCTAACAGTAGGTGTTTATAACTGCACATTTATCATCTGCATTTTGCAACAGATCTGAATGCAGTTCATCCAATCGTACTGTATGTATGTATGTATATATATATGTATATCCACTGTGCTTTTATATATATAAACATTTACACAGACAGGACAGCGGTGGATTTCAGTGTCAGAAAAATGGGCAAGGAGGCGTTTCATCCGTCAGTAAGTGACCTTGAATGAGTTTTGCCCAGAAGCCATTAGTGCACAGAGAAAGAGAGCGCTGTGACACATGGGATGTCTGTGCCTGTGGTTTTCCAGAAATACGGCCACCCTCAGGCACGGAAACGCCCTTTCTTGGTCGTGCTCCACTCAATCACTTTTGGACTTGTAAATGTACTAGTGCATTTGTCAAGGAGATCTAAAGATTTGGACACGGACAATGTGGCGTAAAGCAGGGCGGGTGTGGCAATGGAGAAACGAGAGAGTCAAATGGTGAGGAAGAGACATAAGAGGTCAAAAAGTCAGTAGACGGGACAATGCGGAAAGGGCACGCATGGTGACCTCACACTTACCACCCTGCCTGAGCGCTACGACTTTACCCAAACAGACCTGCACGGTCATCACACGACAGCACATTAACACGACACCAAACACCTACTTAAACTTTCTTTTCCTTTGACACCTCTTCGACCAACAAGAACTTCATCCACATGCTGTTCAACAACGAAAAGTTTTCCTTTGTTCGATTTCCAGCACATTCAGTATGTTTAAAAAACCACTGAGATGTTTAGATTATGCACAAGCATTCACCCACAAGTGTGTTTGAAGGTTTTTATGCTCATTTGACCATCTGCCAGGTGATAAAGATCAACTGAGTAAAGCAACAGCACACCTGTCATCAAAGAGACACATGATTTGAGGAATCATTCAACACTCTCAGAGAAAAAGGTACAAAAGCTGTCACTGTGGCGGTACCTTTTCAAAAGATACACCTTTGTACCTAAAGAGTGAATATTAGTCCCTCAAAGGTACATATTGGTACCAAAAGTGTACATATTAGCTCCAAAAGTGCACATATTAGTACCTAAATGGTACATATTAGAACCCTTTTGAAGGATACTGTCCCAGTGACAGCTTTTGTACCTTTTTTTTCTGAGAGTGAAGTTTGAAACACAAAGGCTGCAGGACGACGCAAATGCTGAACTATAATAGTTCTTGTTCTGATCAAACAAAAGCCGAATCAAGAGGATCAGCATCCGTCTTCAATCTTTATGTTTACAGATCAAATGATTTACCCATTAGCAGAGCTCACAGAGAGTTTTTAGCATATTCATCCAAAGTTACGAGCCACTCAGCATTTTCACTGGTCACAATTTTGACATCGATAACATGGGGAAAAACTGCCATATAGATATTTTTTTATATTATCTCATAATTTGGCAGCAGGTTTATTAGGCTGCTGTCACTTTAAGACCTGATGCACGGATTCGTTATACTGTTACACATGCGTTTTCTTTCTCAACTCTTTATGTTCACTTAAATGTTTGCATGTGTTTACATGAATACTTGCCGAGACCGGTATTTTGAGATTATTTTGTGTGTATTTGACTGTTTAAGCACAATAAGCAGCGAAAAAGAACAATTTAACACTGAGAGGTGGCTTTATGAGCGCACTTTGGGTATGAGCGCAAAATCTGCAAGAATGAGTAAAATTATGCGCAATCCCACGCTGAAATTCAAGCCCTGTAACACCAACAATATTCATCCTGAGCGAATGAAACGAGTGAGTGAGGAGAGGCGGGTTTGTGTGCCTGTTCTGCGGAAATGACACTACGTTGCACTTAATTTATTATTTCAGATGCCTATTTAAAAGACTACAATTGAAAAATGTATATATTATAAATACAATTCAACCCACCAAAGTGGCTAGTAGGAGAGACTGCGTTACACACCACTGCTGAAATACACACGCATCTGGCCAGTTGGTGGGTGTCTGTACACTAATATGTGACCCTGGATCACGTCACCAGTCTCGAGTCGCACGGGGATATCTGTGGCAAAAGCCAACAATACATTGTATGGGTCAAAATTATCCATTTTTCTTTTATGCCAAAAATCATGAAGATATTAAGTAAAGATCATGTTCCATGATGATAGTTTGTAAATTTCCTACCGTAAATATATAAAACATGTATTTGTGTGAGTGAATGCTGCACAATCGTGAACATAAATGAACAACTTTAAAGGAGATTTTCTCCATTTTTTTGCACCCTCAGATTCCAGATGTTCAATAGTCGTATCTCGACCAAATATTGTCCCATCCTAACAAACCACACATCCATGGAAAGCTTATTTATTCAGCTTTCAGTTGATGTATAAATCCCTTTTTCAGAAAATTTACCCATGTGACTGGTTTTGTGGTCCAGGATCACATATAATATATAATGATCACATGACTAACACTAATATTCTTGGCTAAAACCACATTCACCTACAATCACACACCAACAACAGCATATGCTTTAGTGCACAGACACTAAGAGGCCAAAACGGCGACGCAGTTCCACGTCCGATGCCCCTAATGAAGCAGCTCATCCATTAAACGAGCGCACAAACCCATTCACCCACTAACTGCATTAAAATCAGCCTGTCCTCACGCGACCCCCGCACCGAAGCCTCCTCGTGGAGATGTGTCTATTGTGGTCTCAGCGAGCGGCTGCCCCATTAGCACGGCAGTCACCACAATGTGTCTTTAGGAGGGTCAGTCCAGAGTCCTGGTTGAAATATCACAATAACAGCATGGCAATGCTTTTCCCACGACCCTCCCATACACAGCAGTCCATTATGAGCCTCCTCATCCCTTCTCGGGCCTTTACCGCGGTACAACTCCTCTACTAGCCAATGAATGGGTTTACAAATCAGGGGCTCTTTTGCTGGTGAAAGAGGGAGTCTATCGCCCTCTGGGTCAACAAATTACCACTAGAACAATGACGTGTGTGTACATATAGGATGAATTAGCTTTAAAAAAAAAGATTCACGGGTCTTTTTACCTGCTTTTAAAAAAATCTGTGGGAAAACAAACAGAAACGAATGACGAATTTCAGGCATGACTTCCGCTCAACTGTTTAGACCAATGGCGTCTGCATAAATGCTTGAAATTCATTTTGAAGACAAAATATGGTCAGATAAATGTCTACAATTTTAGTGCTCACCATATTTGAAGAAGAAGCTCAAATGTATAGTTTTCTTCACAATCAAACTTTGATCACTACATCATTCTCAGACTTCCATTCATGATTATCACTCTACTATAACTGAAAAATACGCTTTTATTTCAAGCAATATAGCGTAAGTAAGCAAAAGTCTGCACATACTCTACTTTCCGCATCATATGTGATCCTGGACCACAAAACCAGTCACATGGGTAATTTTTCGGAAATTGAGCTTTATACCTCATCTGAAAGCTGAATAAATAAGCTTTCCATTGATGTGTGGTTTGTTAGGATAGGACAATATTTGGTCGAGATACAACTATTGAACATCTGGAATCTGAGGATGCAAAAAAATCGAAACATTGAGAAAATCGCCTTTAAAGTTGTTCATTTATGTTCACGATTGTGCTGCATTCACTCACACAAATACATGTTTTATATATTTTTACGGTAGGAAATTTACAAAATATCTTCATGGAACATGATCTTTACTTAATATCCTAATGATTTTTGGCATAAAAGAAAAATCGATAATTTTGACCCATACAATGGCTATTGCCACAGATATACCCGTGCGACTCGAGACTGGTGACGTGATCCAGGGTCACATATAGCAAACCAGAAGAAAATGTGAATGTTCTTTCATCATATCGCAGGAGTTATGATTCATTTAACTTGTCAGGTGTTTCTCCTAAAACTCCTAAAGCCACACCAGTAAAGTGCAGCTCAGATCATTTGATCCTGGGAGAATTTCATATTGAGATCTCTGACTTTTCATCGCAGAAGAAGAATACGTTTTATTTATATAGCGCCTTTCCGTAGCTCAAGGTCGCTTTACATTGTACATTACAATATATTTACACAACCACATGACACATTGCAAAAACATAAGCATATTATCCATAATACATATTAAATAGATATGTTTTTAGCTGAGTCTTGGAGGTAGACAAAGTCTTCAGTCTGAGACATCGGTGAGATCTTTGGTGAAATCTACACATCTACACAAAAATTAAAGGTTGCAAATGGTGATTTTCGCCGTGATGCCACAGAAGAACCATTTCGGGTTCCCCAAAGAACCCTTTAGTGAACAGTTCTACCAGAAAGACTCGGGAGAATAAATACTGTGACAATTATACATTTATTAACAGCCCAGCAAGCAATAAAGTTCTTTGGCGTAGGCAAAAGGTTTGGTAGGTTTGCTTTGGCGTAGACCCCCTGTGAGGTATGGGAAGGATCCATCCTGGTGGTGGTGGGGAGGATGGAGGGAAGGATCCATCCTGGTGGTGGTGGGGAGGATGGAGGGAAGGATCCATCCTGGTGGTGGTGGGGAGGATGGAGGGAAGGATCCATCCTGGTGGTGGTGGGGAGGATGGAGGGAAGGATCCGTCTTGGAGGTGGTGGGGAGGATGGAGGGAAGGATCCGTCTTGGAGGTGGTGGGGAGGATGGAGGGAAGGATCCATCCTGGTGGTGGTGGGGAGGATGGAGGGAAGGATCCATCCTGGTGGTGGTGGGGAGGATGGAGGGAAGGATCCGTCTTGGAGGTGGTGGGGAGGATGGAGGGAAGGATCCATCCTGGTGGTGGTGGGGAGGATGGAGGGAAGGATCCGTCTTGGAGGTGGTGGGGAGGATGGAGGTGAATGGAAGCATCAGCATCTGCGAACTCAAACGTGTGTAAGTACCAATCTTTTATACCACGAGTATTAGAATGTGATTGGATAGATGAGAAGGTAAAGTGACGTAACAATTGAGTCTTCCCGGCAGAACTTATGCTAAAGCTTTCATTACTTAAAATAAAAAAAATTTGTGTGTGTGCAAAAGAACATTTATAAAATGTTTCCACTAGAAAGAACCTTTTGTGGAATGGAAAGATGTTAAAGGTTCTTCATGTACCCATCGATTCCACAAAAGAACCTTCATTTTTAAGAGGTGTAGAGAAGACATGTGACAGGACTGTGACTTTGCATTTAAATCTCATGGCCATCTATAGGAAACTATCGAGTTAAAACGTTTTTCTTCTAACAGGTATCAGTCGTGTTGCAGCTCTCTGACGCTCTCACTGGTCAGTTGGAGGTTTAACACCAGTGCAGATCTCAAAACTCGCCAGTTTCTTATGCAATAGCATGCAATTCCTGACCAAGTCAATTCGGAAAGTTCATGGAGTCGCCTCTCTTGTTGTCTCTGTGGTTTGGGGCCGGCAGCGAGAGCGAGCTGACCCGACAGAGAGTGAGCAGTCGGTCCGTGAGCTGTAATAGTATTTGTGTGCTTGTTGCCCCTGCGTGGCACGGTCCCCCCCGACTGTTGCCCCTTAACCACGGTAACAGATTGGCATGCATAGCTAACAAACCTGATTGTCTGTGCTTCTTTGTATAGGCCGCAAGCCCTGCGAGAAACCCTGATTACAGAGTTTGGCATGCCACCCGATCCATTTTTTTGAAGCGGGCCCCTTGTACATCAGCGACAAGCGTAATGTGAAATGAATTCGCCGCACTCACCGGGTAAATTCATTTTAAACACTTTACCCTGGCGAAACAATGGCCACCGGCTATGCCTGTTATCTGGCGATTTATCAGGCAAAAACCCAGCGGAGGCCGGTAGTGACAGTGTGAAAGTGGAAGCAGGACTCTTGGCACGGTCGCGGGACCCCGTGTGCACAGATGCGCTCTATTCACCACCGTCCCCTCATTCTCATTGTTCTGATAAAACAAAAGCCGAATCAAAGGTATCAGCATCTGTCTTCAATCTTTATGCGTTTACGGATTCAATGATTTTCCCATTAGCGAGGCTCACGGAAACTCTTTCGCACATTCACTCGCATTTTCTTTATTTAAGAAATGCACGGTACGCTAATGATGTTTATTAATGTGAATCAGTGTTATAGTAACTGTTATAGTTTTTGTCAATATTTTGAATTTGTTTTTTATTTTATTTTAGTTGTGTTTTTGTAATTTAACAAAATAATAATAATAAAATAAAGTAACAAAAATAAATACAAATCTCTTATATAAAATGTTGTCATTCTAAAATGGTTAAAATATTAGTAATAATAATAAACTAAACTAATATAACAATAAAAATGTTGAACAATACATATAATAATAAAAGAAATAAACAAACAATAAATACATTGAAATTACACGCAAATAAAATACAGAATTGACCATTTTGTTTGTGTGTGAATTTCTTGGAATTACAATCCTAAGCATGGGCGAATAAATCCATATTCATGTACATAATTATTTTTACATCCAGAATAACAGTCTCTGTTATTGTTGACGAAATCAAAAACCTTTTTTAACATTCTTTTCCTTACAAAAAGATGCTGAAACATTGTGGAAAAACACCATAACAGCAGCCAGTGAAACAGCAGCTAAAGTCATGTGAGGACACTGACCAGATAAAACCCCTATCAGCGCGCGCACACACACACACACACACACACCCCATATGGCTCACACACACACACACACACACACACACACACACACACACACACACACACACACACACACACACACACCCATTCACTCGCTCGCATTATACCACCCCAGAATCCTCAGACACATTATCGATCTCACACACTTACATTTAACGAGCGTAATGAGAATCATTCATGTTAATGACTCCTTCAAACCAAAGCGGTGCAACACTCTTAAAAATAAAGGTTCTTTATTGGCATTTATGGTTTCATGAACAACTTATATCATCCATGGAACTTTTCCATTGCACAAAATGTTCTTTATAGTGCAAAAATAGATTTTTTAAATGTTCTTTTGCATGGTACCTTTACATACCAGTAACCAGTAACCATACCAGTAACCATACGTACCAGCTGATTCCAAAGACATAATAATCAGCATTCACTGGACCCAAATTGGAGTTATTTTAGTATCATTGACATACTATTATTGTTAATATTTTCAAATAAAAACTAGGGTTAGGGATATTAAAATAATTTTCATATATTTCATGTTTTTTAATAAGTCTATATAGTTTTTATATAACCTCTAGAATCCACATCGATACGCATCCTCCATCTCACACACTCACATCTACCCAACATAACGAGGATCATTCACGACCTTCAGACCAGAGCGCAGTTATCAGGTGATTCCAAAGACACATACATGGAAAACCCAGCATTCATCGGATGAGTAACACGCCAAAGAGAAGGAGAATGGGAGCAATGAGTGTGTCCAGCAAGAGGAGCACAACAGTGTGTGTGTGAGTGTGTGTTTGTGTGTGGTCCTTAGGTCATCTTCTTAATGTGCTGTTGCAGTCCTGAGTGCAGTTGCCCAACCAAACACACGCCATCCCTGCGCCCTCCCGCTGTGTTCCTATCAGACTCCGAGAGCAATCCCCGGCGCGCTCATGCAGCAACAAGCCCAAAAATCTTCATCCCGGCATAAAACAGCACCCGATTACAGCTCATGCATCCTTAAAGCGGCACGCCGGCTCTCCTCCTCATCGCAGACCTGTCGTAAAATCACTTATTCATGGGGAGTGATTTGTAAAAAACCTCGACACAGAATGTGTCTGTGCTTTTTCCGGATAGCCATTGTTTTTGTAGGTTTGGGTGTTCTCGCAAAGGTCACAGCGCTGTGGAGCGTCTCTGACGAAGACGAGAGAGGAAAAATAGGCATCCCGCAGCGTGCAACATGTTGCCTGAGCCGCAGCGAGGCTTTAGGAATATTATGACACATCTTCTAAAGGCAGGGTGTTTACCGTTTCAATGCCATCTGTGCCATGCTTGCCAGCAGAGATGTAAAGAAAATCATGCATTTTCTTGGTTTTCCTGATTGCATCAATTTGAGGGTTGTGGGTTTCGATTATCTGTTGTTGACAGGTTTTCCTGAAATGCCGTCTGGGATGGCGTCCCGCTCGGCACCGCACAGGTGTGAGGAATTAGCAGTCAGAAGAAACACCTGTGTCATCCCAAAATACTGCAACTTGCTGTAAAGGCCTTCCCGGGTCATATCCGGAGGTTGTGACAACACACGTCTGAATCCAGAGTTTCTCCATCTAACATAAGATAACCACAACTGAGATCTCTTTAACCCTGTACAGCCTGACATAATAGTTAGAAAAATCTGTTTGTAAATGTATTTATTTTTACACGGATCACTTTATTAACCTTTACACAAAATATTAAAAAACTTTGCACGTTTTTTGTTGATAATCAGGTTTTTATAGTATGATATAGTGAGAATATAGATGGGAAAAACAACTCAATTTTATTCAGAGGCCAAAACTAAGCAAAAATATATCTAGTGTGCTTTGCAAATATATATAAATTGTCAAAAAGAAGGATGAAATTCTGATGCTTGTAATGTAAATCAATGATCTTTAACTAACTACTTACATAAAATCCATATAAACATCAGTATTCACTCTACTGTATATCTGCCAATAATCTACTAATAGTCTTAATAAGATGATATTTAAATGCTTAGTTTTATGATCAAAGCTCTGTAGTTTCAATAATTATTTAGAGATGAACAAATAAACATTCCTCAAAAGCCTGATTATCATATTTGATACTCACAATTGAATATGATAAAAAAATAAATAAAAAAAATCATAAATGGATAATCAAGTGGATAATAAACCTAAGTCGGATAATAAATGGATAATAAACCTTAGTCGCCACAGTCCAGTAAGTGTTCATCTTGAAATATTAGATCATGATGATAGTTCAGAGGCCTTTTAACATACCAAAGAAATATGACATACCAGTCTTTATAAGGTTAATATATCAATTTTTAAACAGCAATGAGATGCAATAGACAGCAAATGGAGACATTTTCACCTGCTTTTCAGGCATTTTCTCAATAGTTCCAGAACAGATCAATGATGTCCCGGACGAGCACCTGCAAAAGTCTCTATACTCTTATTGTATGACAGCTATTGACTTGTTTGTGTCTATATTTATAACATTTAAGGACAAAATTGAGGCTTAAATGATTATAACATCAAATCTCCTTCACCTAAAAAGAGCAATTTCTATGTTGCCTTTGATATCCTACAGTTTGGTTAAAAGAGAACCAGGCGTCTGACAGAAGCAAATTAATGTATATCATTTTTTGACTTGTGCATCTAGTTCTACCCAGAATAAATACTCACTTGATTATCGCTAAAGCTCACTCAGACATGACTTTATGTGACAACTTAAAGGCCAACTACTATTTAAACATCAACTTACCACCGTCTGGCTTGGAATAATGGCTTGTTCACCAAATCTTTACACCAGTGGTTCTTAACTAGTGGGTTGTGACCTATACCATACTATCATGATGCATAGTTAGGATAGCAAAATAACGCACTTACCAAAGCTTGTGCATCCAATCAAATGTCACTTGGTAGAAGCTAGTCAATTTAGACCGAAGTCAACATGGAGGTTGTGATGCCCTCATCCTCAAAAACCAACAAAAGGTCAAAGAAAATACGACCCTGACTACATTAAATACAGGTTCACAGGTCGATCCCATTTATGCTGCTGTTTGCACATTTACAAAATTATCCTTGTACATGTATGCATTTGTCAGACGCTTTTATCCAAAGCGACTTACATTACATTTCAAGGTACACATTTACATTCTTATCAGTTCTTGCTTTCCCTTACCCTGGAAATCCAGAGTTCTCGCGAGAGCACAAGTTGAATTTGCTCAGCGAGTTACTCTGGTGTCTAGTAATGATGCTCATTAAAAATGCCCCTCTATCTGAGCTGCACCAATCACATCGGGTTATCTGATATAGGCGGGCCAGAGGTGAGATGACGACAGCGCTGTGACGTCGAAGTCATTAGTAAACATTGCTAGATGGCTATGGATGAACAGCAGTTGTTTGAAACGGCTTTGGCCGCTACAATGAACGAGTTAGACTTGGCTTTTTATTTAAAACAGGAACAGAAGACGCCGCTCGAATCATTCCTTTGCAAGAAAGACGTTTTTGCCGTTTTGCCGACCGAATACGGCAAGAGTCTAATCTACCAGTTAGCGCCGCTGGTAGCTAAGCGTATGGAGCTTGTGATTGGTCGTAGTGTTATCCAATTACGTGCTGTGAGATTTTCAAATGCATGCTTGGTGCCACCCCTCGAGCTGGGCGATTTTCATTAGTCGATGCCAGACCATTAATCTTTTAGATTTAGGTCTGGATTTCCAGGCTAGCTTTCCCTGGGAATCGAACCCATGACCTTGGCGTTGCAAGCACTAACGCTCTACTGTTTGAGCTACAGGAAGGCTTTTCCTATTCAGCTGTGTTGGGTCGCCACCTCATGTTCAAAGTAAACTTGGTAACACTTTGCAATAAGGTTTGTTAAAGGAATTGTTAACATTAGTTATATCTTATTCAATGTTACTTTTCAACAATACATAGTTAATGCACTGTGAACTAACACGAATAATATATTTTCACTAACATTTACAAAAATTACTGTAAAGAAACCCTTGTGTCCTCGAGTCACACAGCAGATTTACTATCCTATAACTCAACTAAAAATAAAAAAAGTGCTTTAAAATATATTGCTCATTTTTAGTTTTGTTTGCTAATGCATTAACTATTGTGAACAAATTACCTTATAAAGTGTTCCAGCAAAATCTGTGTCCTGAAGCAAAACCGGCATAGAAACACTGGCTCGCATGATGACAAGGCAATGGAAACATAATGACATCATACTACATTTTAATGGATGCCACAAAGACCGTAAGTATTAAGGAATGCATGCCAGACTTCCTTTGCTAATTGGTAAGTAATTAGCAAAGAAGGGAACTTTTAGAGTGTACATTATTAGTGCAGCAATGCAGAACTAACACCCAGACAATGCCCAAACACGTATTATTATTATTATTTTTCCGAGGCTAATCTCGTATTCAAAGTGTATCAGCTGACCTAGAAACAACACAATGGCAACTTTTGCATCTTAAGGCTTCTGGGTGAGGACAATGGTGGCATTGAGTGGGTTTGGCTTGAGGGCCACAACAGATGCCTTGACCCAACACAACCTGTTGAAGAACTCAATCACGTCCCATTACGCCTGTCAACGCGGCGGCACAATTCGCCGGCCTGCGCTGATTAAAACGCAGAACTCTCTGTGGAAAGCCAGTCATCAAGTTTGCCATTAAAAAAAGTCCCTGAGAGAGCGAGGAGGCCAATTTTGGATGTGATTAAACTACACAGACTGTAAAGAAACCCTTGTGTCCTCGAGTCATACAGCAGATTTACTATCCTACAACTCAACTCAAAACAAATGTGGTTCAGTAGGTCCTCTAGACACGATTTCTTCTTTGCTGGCATGGATTCAGAAGTTGCTTTAGGCCCAGTAGATTCTTCTACAAATCCAGCCGACCATGGTCAAAAAATGTGCCCTCATCTCAAAAAAAGGGGGGGGGGGGAAGGAATGCATGGGAGGGAATTGCAGAGGTATCCGTGGGGAAATTGCACGGAGCCCAGTGGGAATTTTAGCAGACCCAGACAAGTGTTTTCCAAGCCAAGATCTGAGATTATCATAATGGGAGACAAAGGGAAAATGTCTGAGGTTGGAATCAGTCCCAGCTCAATATTGTGGCCCTTGACTAATGAAACAATGGCCGTCAGACTTCAAGTTGCATCGTTTTCAGATGTCAGGAGAACGCGCGCAACCCCCGAAAGAAAACTGATGCAATCTCCATCTAGTATATTACATCGATTCTTCTTTCCCATCAAAACCAGGATCTGCAAATTTGCACTGTTTTGGTGGAAACTCACCGTCCCTGCCTCAAACCTAATGAGTAAAACCGGCTCCGCTGTGACGGATGACCTGTGATATGACCGCTGTCAGTTTGCGTGAGGGACATGATGGTTTCAGATATCTGCAAACAACGAGATAAAGCTGTAGATGGATAGCACAGGTACGTGAGACTGAACTGTGTTCGGGGGGAGACAGAAGGAGAGACGTGAGGAACTCCAGACGCAAACTCAAGTGCAAGTGCGAGAGACCACCGGGGACTCCCGAGAGCTCATGGAAAGAGGAGTGTGTGTGTGTTCATCACCTGTCCAGAGAAGACACATGAAACTTCACAATGTACCTGCAAACAAGAAAAAGTCCTGTGAATCGGTTTAATTGTTTTCAACATCATTGCAACAAAGATCAAATTCATAACAATTAACTTATGAACTCTGCAAATTGGTAAATGAGATCCCAATTGTTTATTCTAGACAGTGATGAGATGAAGTGCTTCTCAGATGTTTCTCTTGAGAAAATAAATAAACCTAGCAACCTTATGCATCTCTAGAGTCCCTATAGAGTTTCAATAGAGATCCCAACATCTTAAACTGTCAAAAGTCAATTATTATTAACCTAAACATTTCTTATCAGATGCACTCCACAAATCTTCAAATTCCTACTTTATGACAACTATTAACTTTTTATCTCACCTCACAAATTTTAGGGAGAGACATCTCAAATTTGACACTAGAATTGAGAGCTCCATTAAGCTGTAAAAGAGCAATCTCTGAGCAATAACATTTTCCCCTGGGTAGTAAAAACATCAATCCATCCTGAAGAAGAAATTTGAGTGTTTTTACGAACACATGTCCCATCTCGGAGGAAACCAGGGGATTTGAGGAACCATCTGTTGGCCAAAGCCTTTGGGAAGCACACTAATATGGATTTAGGATATTGCTCTCTGCAGGTGGGATGGGAATGGCAGTGGCCTCTTTAGAGGGAGGGGCGGAGAGATAAAAGTCAGTGGTGTGATCCTGGTGTGAGTTGCATTCAAAAATAAAATAAAACCCAAAATGTTATGTAACAGCAAAAACATATTGAAACATAAGTGCACAGTACATGAAAATGCAATTGATCATGGAAAATCCAATAAAAAATTTACTAATCTCAAAATATGATACTCTCACGACCCTTAAAAAAAAGGCAAAATACAGTTAAAATGGTACATTTAATAATAATTATTACTTTTAATAAACAGTTGACAAAAATATACTTTCAAATTTGTTATTGCATCAGGTTTGGACTTGGACTTTCCAAAAACCGCTAGAAAAGATGTTATATATTTTGTTGACATTTGTACTTGCATTATCCCAAATATTTCCATCGATGTTTAAATCCAGAAAAATCCGGTAAACCAACGGCTGAGGAGGTGAACACGACATCTCCCATGATTCCACGCTCCATCACTGCATCATCAAGCTACGCCTCGTTTTTGCTTTGAATAAGCGACCTCTAGTGGTGAAACTCGCACACTGTGCCTTTAAATGTCACATTAAAATGAGCAGAATGTCCTTTGCCATTATATGCTTATCAAACGGTCTCATCTGGTCTAAGTGGGCGGCTTTTGATCATAAAAAGCTGCAATGTGTACTAGACTTTTACGTGTGGCTACATGATGCAGATTAGTGACCTCTGACCTCTATTATTAAAGACACTAACCTTTTAGCAATACTAGAGAAAGAAGCAGGGCATTAGAAGAATCATGAATGAGTCTCACAGAGTATAAATAATACAGACAAAAACTTACAGGGAAAGGGGACCTAAAGACGCCCCACAATATCCATGAGGAAACAGGATAATTCAGATGCCACACATAAACTGGCAAGACTCCTCTTTCAACTTGTTAACTTTTGTACAATTGTACAATTTGTAATCGCTAAAAGCTTTTGCTTCATGTTTTGCTCTGCTGCCAATTGAAAAAGCTTTTCTAAGGGTGTTTAAACTTATATTTACATTTATTCATTTGCATAAATTTACATTGCATTCAAGGCACACAGTTCATCAGTTCATGCATTCTCTAAGAATTTTGAGTTCACTTGATTTCTCTTTAAAAGAACCAAACTCAGACCATTTAATAGACATAAAAGTAATAAGAAAAAAAAAAGGAAAAAAAAAGAGTAATTTCAGATTGTACCTGGACTTGAAAATGAATTCAGATCAGATTCAGATGCATGACATTGCGAACACTGTGAGTGTGTTAGAAATCAGGAATGTTAAGAGAACATTGTGCTTGGTACATTTTTCATCTTCAAACCATGATTGTTTACGTGTAGGTCAGTAGGTCAGTAGGTGGTCTTGTGGCTGTTCGAACACATTCAACCACATGAGCATCAACACTACGAAAGTACTCCAGTCTAATGCTCAATTCAGTATGAGCCGAACGATAGTCTCAGCATAAATCAGCATTAGGCGTCAGATTTCATTCATCTCAAGAGTGAGGAGGTAGCAAAATGTAAAAGCGCCTATATGGCAATATATTGGATTTAAACCCAATGCTATTGGGAACCTCCAAAGGATTAGTTGTGTTTTTCTAGTTGTGTTTTGCATTAAGAATAATAATGAACCCACCATTCAAGCAATTCACCCTTCGCATGGAGTTTGATTGACAGGTGATCTGACCAATCATAATCTGCCATTTTGTCCGACAAAGCAGTCAGGAGAGTTAGTAGATTCGGTGGATATGAACTTTAAAAACGGTGTGTCCTGACGTCTTTCCGTGGTTTAAACAACATTCCTTCTGATGTTCATTCATGTTTATTTGATGCTATAAATTGGTTCAGGCGCTACAGCGATTGGTCACGACACATTAAAGAGCCACAAAACGGTATTTATTGTTTAAATTTCTTAAAAAAATTACCAAATTTGAAAGTTGAGACTTTATAACATTAGTTAAATACCTTAGTTAACATGAACTAAGAATGAACAATACTTCTTTAGCATTTATTAATCATAGTTAATATTAATTTCAACATTTACTAATACGTTATTAACTCTAAAGTTGTATTTGTTTACAGTATGAACTAACATGAACAAACAATGAACAACTTTATTTTTATTAACAAACATTAAAGATGAATAACTACTGTAACGCATGTATTGCTCATTGTTTGTTCATTGTTGTTCATTGTAGTTAATACATTAACTAATGAACCTTATTGTAAAGTGTAACCAACACATCTTAATACCTGGTGTAAACAGAGACTTTGATCAAATTGATATGGCCTCAATCAAATTATTATTAAGTTATTTGTAGAACTGTTCCTGTACTGGTGGTTGAGTTTAATGGTTTAAAGGACAGTTGGTTAGTCCATCAGAGGTTTGGATCCACCCGAGGTACGGCCGCTGTAAACGAGGTAAACACATCTTGAGGTGAACAGATTACCCCCTGCTTGTTGACCTGTCAAATCATTCAGAAATGTGTTGCAGGATTGAAACACTAAATCGGAATTAGAGGCTTTTGTTTTAGCTGCACGCAGCACAACGAGGGGGGACGCGAGCGGGTCCTAAACCCTGTGACCCGCCCCCAAAACCCCCCCATGTGCCCACCACAGCCTCAGTGTTTACGTAACCCACATTTGTTTACAGTACGCACTGCTTACGTCGCGGTAATGTATGTGAGGAAACTTCTGCCTCCCACTGGTGGTTTGAAGGTGGAGATGAGCAGCTTCTTTAACACTTCCATTAAGAGCTGTGTAATATCATCAATTAAAAACTAAAACCATGAACAAACATTTACTGAATTACACTGGTGAGAGTTCATGTGCACACACTCCCAGATACATGCATGCATTTACACACACCAAATCTGAGTGTACCTGAAAAGCAACATACAGTAAAATGAATAATGCATGTGATCTTCGCATCAAATTATAGCCTATATTAGTCATTTGCATTTGCATTTGCATCTATGACTCATCACCTTCAGATTTAAGCACAAAACATTGCATGCATTAATGTCATTTCTTGTTTTAAAGTCTGTAATGTTACCATTAAAGTACTGTCAACAATGTCAACACTGAGTCGGCGTAACAGACGCGTGCAAAAAAAACAAGGAAGATTAATTTAGCACTCACCCTCCGACAGCTAAACCAGGGGAAATAAACCCTTCTTATCAGATTAATTGCTAAGTTTAAGCCATTAAAATCTTTCTAATCATTTATTGATTCTTGGAATTCATGATGTTAGATCAAGAGCGCAAGATTTAGTATTAGCAGCAATTCAGTCTGAGCTGCCCATGACTGAGCCGTCTGTGACATCTTTATCATTGCAGTAAATATACAGCGTGCATTTGATTTAAGCAGCTGTTTTAATTAGTTTTCGGACAGGTCCACGAGGCTCTTTGTGTAACAGAACTTGTGTATTAGCTTTTAAAAGACAGCAGACGAGCTCTCTTCACGAGGGGTCAGCTGAGGGCAAAGATAACAGGAAGTTCAGACCTCCCATATTTGAACTCTTTCTAGTGACCGACAAACCCAATAAATCACGCTAGACGTGAGCGGCGCAGGGTCACACCTGTAATTTAGAATCCACACACCACACCCTTTCATACATCTTCACATTGTAAGCTAATCTTCCTCCATGAATTACGCCATGAATTCTCAGAGTCTGTTTCAATGTTAAAGCTGCTCTGGGACACAAAACATCAATTTCCAAAGTAATGTGGACAAGGTTATCAATTAAATGCTTGTTTTATGCATTATTTAATGCATAGCTGTAACACACACACACATATATATATATATATATACTAGTTATATATATAAGATGCCTGTTTATATATATATTATTTATGCTGTTATTCTTTCTGTTTATTTCACGGTCTCTCTGAAATTCCTTCGTAAAAATTCATGACTGAATTATGTTGCATCGCAGCACAAAGGACTACACATTTCCCGACAGCATTTTACTAAATAAATCATTAATGCCTCTGCAAACATCCACAGTAATGTGCTAGTCTTCAGGAATATGAAATGAAAGGCTATTTTCTTCATTAAAGAGCTTCTTCCTTAAATTTGCCTCAAAAGTTGCTCCTACAAAAACTTTTGAAATAAAAACAGATGTAAATAGTTGACATACAGAATTTAGAATTAATGTAAATAGCTGTGTAAGGTCTTTGGTGTGTTTTAATTTGTTTTTTCACATTCGTCTTCCACAGTTCAACCCTAAGCAATGACCCTGACCCTAATCACACACTTAAACTCAAAAATTGCTTAGTCTGGGAATAAAATTCCAAGTCTTTTGTTGTTTTTTCCAACTCACCAACACACATATTGTTATCAGTGATTTTCTTCATAGTTCAGATTCAAAACAAGACAGTTTATGAGCACAAATGTGTCCTGAAGTGATCTGAAAAGATGACGTCTCTGTTCTAAACCCCATAACCTCACTATAGTCTGCTGCCCTGCTGTCTACACATACATCTTCAACATAACAGAAACTTTTGTAAAGGGGTGGTAGAATATGATTTGACTTTTCTAACATTAGTTAGTGTGTAATGTTGCTGTTTGAGCATAAACAACATCTGCAAAGTTACAACTCTCAAAGTTCAAAGCAAAGGGAGATATTTGCTTTTAAAGAAATCGCTTTTTAAGGACTACAACAAACGGCTGGTAGAGACTACACCACATTCCTCCCGGGTTAGTGACATCACCAACCCTAGTATTTACATAAACCCCGCCCCCTAAACACACGATTTATAGATTATCAAGACAGTATATGCTAATCAATGACTAGAAGATAACTACACATCAGCTTCATAAATTCATCAACTAACCATTCAGAAATGTCCTGTTGCTTCTACATGTTGTCTCTTCTTCTTGAGTCTCTCCATCATTGTTTGACTCCGGTTTGAACATAAAAGGCTAAAAGTTTTTGAAATTTTCAGTGCATGTGTTTGTGAGGTAAAAGGACACAAGCTGTTGTAGCTCCGCCCCCTGTGCCGGGAGCAGCAGCTCATTTGCATTTAAAGGAATAGACACAAAAACTGTGCGTTTTTGCTCAACCTCAAAAAGTGACAATTTTAACATGCTATATAAAAATATCTGTGGGGTATTTCGAGCTAAAACTTCACACACACTCTGGGGACATCAGAGACTTATTTTACATCTTGTGAAAAGGGCATTATACCACCCCTTTCAATGTCAGACATAACATTATTAAACACTTACAGGTCTTTCCCTTCACTCTTAAAAATAAAGGTTCCAAGTTTTTTTTTTTTTTTTTTTTTTTTCAGTGACGCCATAGAAGAACCATTTGGGTTCTTGTAAGAATTTTTTTTCTTTGTGTGAAGAATATTTAATTAACATTTTTCCACTATAAAGAACATTTTATTCAATGGAAAGGTTCTACGGATGTTAAAGGTTCATCATGGAACCAATAAATAGTGTTTACTAAAAAAACACATAAAATAGCATAAACATAAAACTCTCCTAATCCAGTCCTACGCAAAGCAAGTTTTCAAGACAATTTCAATAGGTTATACAACATAATAATAATAATAATAATAATAAACTAAGCAGAGTTTAAATTACACACAATATTAAGTTAATAATCAACAGAATTATGTCAACAGAATTCATCACAATAATATTGCATTTTAAAAGGTTTAATTAAATCAATAAATTAGAATTTTTAAATTGCAACCATGCATTTAAGTTGAGGTAACAGATCCGCTAAATTTCTTTTTAGAATGTCAGCGTCTCTTTTCTTTGTGGGAGAAGAACAATGAAAACTTTTAAGTAAATTATTGCTCAGTCCGGGTCAAGTTCTGCAGTGATTTTCCCCTGCATGTTTGAGCTAAACGGTGCACTCACACACATCTGTGTCTTTCTCACTGTTACTGCATAACCCCTACGGTACAGGCGCGGGTCACGGGTCGCAGCACCGGACCCTTTCTTTCACACATCAAGATTACCCATGTAAGCGAGCGGTCTAAAATAACTACTGGAGCCTTTTGTGTTCGGGCGGAGAAAAGAAAATGTCCCCCTCTCGTATCTTTGCGATCTGTAAACGTTGATTGTCCCCGGCGTGTAGAGAGGTAGAATGTCATTTTATCGGTCTTTTTTCCCTTCAGAAGTGTGTAGATTCTCCAGATCTCGTCGGCACAATGGCTTGTTGTGGCTTTGACCGGCTCGTTTTGATGTTCTGAGTCGTACGGGGTCGTCGCATCATGCGAAGGACACACATACGTGCATGTGTGGCGAAAACACATCATGCTAGCACTGATGCGGCATTGTGTTACCTGCATGGCTTTTCTTTGATGTGAGATTGCTTTCACAGGCTAGAGAGCAGGTAACAAAAACAGCGCACTAGACACCTTTTCTACCACGAACAGTTCAACTGTGAGGAGCATTGTCCATTGTGAGCAACTCAGAGGCACACAATCGAACACTTTGTGTTAGAATGATTGATACAGAGAAATTTAATCACGTTAACTGGCTGGTGCTTTTAACTGTATCTGTGGCTGTATTGAGAGAGGAGGGACGGTAAACAATGGGCGGCCCTGTGGTTGTGGGCAGCGGGGAGCTGGGTTTCCAATGCTTAGGTCAGGACACCAGATACCTGCCTCTGCCTTGTAGTTCGCTCCAGGACAAGATTTTTTCCTCCTGAGAGGACATCAATTTAGCAGATTGGCGGGGTATTACGACCCGCTTTGGCCTGGTCGAAATGGCGGGCAACTGGGAAAACGATCCTATTCATCCCAGGTCTTGGGGATTTAAAAGAGTAGGCCATCCTAAAACGTTCTACTCACGTCTTTTACCATATGCTGTTGTGTGTTTTTTTTTTTTTTTACATGCACTGAAAAGAATTTGGTGCACAATTTTCACTCTGAAATTGCCTGTAGATTTCACAAATAATTACTAAGAAACAGCAAGTAACATTGAATTAAGGTAGTAGAAAGACTGAAATAGTATTTTCATGTAAAATGTTCTAAAATGTAAAACTTTAAAAGAATATTTATAAGGCCCATTTTCGCTAGCTGAGGAGAAATACATAATCATGTTTCGCCTGGTCGCTTCAAAATCGAGTTTTTCTCCATCCCGTAATGTTTGAGAAGTGCCTGGACTTCGGCACTGGTCCATTCATTGCATGTTTTTCAATGTTTGTGGAGTAAATATATAGGCTAGGTTAGGCTATAAACTGTGTTTGTGCAGCTTTTTAAAAATGGCGGGTGCTGGTGTTTCGCATGGGTGTTGTCAATCAACTCACACTTACGTCACTGGTAGTTCCAGTTGTGCTGGGTTAGACCCGAGTCACCCGACTCTGATGTAGGAGCTCATTTAGTTCCCCCAAAAGTCGTTCCTGTGAGGTTCGAACACGCCAAAAAACGGGTACTTCCACCATAGTTATAGGAACTATGAACACGTTTCTCCGGTGTGAAAGCACATCATGTCTGCTCCGGATGGGTCAAAAGACAATAGAACCCATTAAAATAAGTAGAAATAGAACGGGACATCCGTTTACTGTTGAGGATTTGTCACATCACCGCGTTGTGCCGCATCTGAAAGCTGTTATGCCAGACATATTCCCAAATAGTCTCAGCTATTTCTGAAACAAAGCCAAACTTTGTCAAATCCAGCGTAGACAACCTCTAGCTGTTGCGACTCAACACAATGCGACAAATAGGGCCGGGGCGGTATTACGATATATATCGTTATCACGGTATAAAATGTCTATCGTTAGAGATGTTTCTATATTGTGTATATTGTGGGATGTAAATATATAGCACTATCGGTAAGAGATGAAACATATGAATGAGAATATAAAGAGCAGGACGTGCTTGATGTTAAAAAGAGTTTTAGGCACATTCATGTAAACACAGCTGGTCATGTCTCAAGTAAAAGTATAAACAGTTGAGTCTAAACCGGATGTGTATCAGTATAATGGATCAGTGCGTTTGGTCTTAAAGTGACAGCAGCCTAATAAACCTAATGCTTTGTGTCATTAATGTGAATCAAACAAAAGAGAAAATAACTTACTTGCATAATTTGTTTAACTCATATTTTTGTTATATTGTATTTGTCCTATTGTTTGTAATTTGCTTCTTTTTTTCTTATTTTTAATAACAGAAATGAGATAAAATAACACAAAATAACTAATAACACTTCACGCTAAATATAGAATTTATTTGAAATAAAACGAAGTAAACGTCGTTTACTATAGGCCAGGGTTTCAGTGAGGTTCATGAGGGAATTGCAGGGGCTTTGTGGGTTGATGAAAAGCTGATTAAATTACATTGTAAAAATGTCAAATTAAAATTAATTAACAACTAAATAAAATACTAACTAAAAAACTAAACAATTTATTTGTTTACCTGCATAACATGTGACCATTTACAGACATCAGAGAACATGCAAATGTGTTGTTAAATTATTGAAATATTACCTTAAAATGGCAAGTAATTATTGAGGACAAAGGGGTTCAGCTCCTATAAGCTAATGTGTTATTTTTCATGTGCCAATTTATGTAGAACAAAATTCTGATATGTCGTCTGAGACACTGTTGAGTCCGAAACTCAAATATTTCAAAGGCCACTGAAGCCTAACTAGATACTTTGGTCTCGCTCAGACCCCCATTGATGCTGCAACCCTGTTAATGGCAATAAAATCTTTTACATTTCCTTGCTCGGCTGTTAACTTTACTGCGCGCTGCACTTTCAAAGCTGTTGCGCGTCCATTAGAGTTGTAAAAGCCGGTAAGTCGCCCATGTGCCTCTCCCCCTTCTATGGTTACCGCTAATCCCTTCACCAAAAAAAGAAAGAAAAAACATGACACATAGAGCTGAGAGAGAGTCAAGCAGGTCTCAGCCTTTCATATTGTGATATCTGATACAAGGGGAGTTTTTGAGGAAAGCACAATGTTTATTTTCGCAGAGTCGCCTTTGGGGCTTATGGGAGGTTCATATGGCATTTGAGAACAGTGTCGGGTGTTCAAGATTTAGCAGCTCTTTCCATGTTTGTTGTCCGGGCCTCCTCTGGTCTTGCATAAAGGACGTTTCTTATGCCGGGAGGTAACATCAAACATCTAAACATCAAGAAAACCACCAAAATCGGCAAAAGGCTAGACTTACAAAACTTTGAATCACAAGGCCTGGTCACAACGAATCTTATGCAACAAAACATTTTCCATCAAATGCATCAAACCAATTTGCTCTGAGATTTTTGTTATACTGTGAAAAACATTCAGTTATTTTTAAGGGTGCTCCGATTGATCGGGCGCCAATCGTTATTGGCTGATAATAGCTTTATATAGTTTGATCAGTGGTATAAAGGCCGATCAGAAGAGCCTTTCTGGAAAGCAAAGTGAACTTTGAGCGTTGGGTTCTCACCTAAACAGTTACATGCACATAGAAGTATGCCAAAATGCCCGACTTGGTGAGTATTCGGTTAAACACCGTCGGTTATGTGAACATAAACCGTTGGGTTATAAGTTGCACGTGCAACAGTATATTGGATCCGCGCATTCAGCCTTAAAGTGACATCAGCCTAATAAACCTGCTGCTATCTGTGTCATAATGTTAATCAAACAACAAAAGACAAAGAGAAATCTACTAATCTTTAGTAGATTTAATAGGATTAATCTATATCTAATTTATACAGCGAAGACTATGCAATATTGGTTTACGTTTGATTGCTTTCTGTTTTTTTCATGAAAATTTTTTCAGTTCTCAATTCATGATACTTTCTCCTCTCTCAATTTTTTTATACTTAAAATACATTGTTGTTGAGAATTGGCTTATTTTTTATTTCGGTAAGTGGTATCGGACAATACTGCTTCTTTTTATAGTGATAGTCAACGGCTCCAAAAATCCTAATCGGAGCACCCTTAGTTATTTTAATCACAAATTATATTTAATATCTTAATCAAGTCTCCTAGACAAAACGGAAAGCAAATCAAGGCCCCACAAAGAAGACCCCAGCAAGTATCTCCAAAAATGTCTCAAACTGTGCCAAGATTAGTCTGCAATCAAAAGTCAGAGATCTCAATATGAACTCAGATATCTCATCAGATTCTTATATAGTTCTATACTCCTAAATGACAACTACTGACTCATTTATGCCACGTTTTATTTCTGCTCAATTTTAAGAGAAACGTCTTAGGGAAAGTTGATACTTAATATAACTGAGATTTTGATGGGTTATGATCAACCAAATTTTTTCCTCAGTTGCTGTATGAGCTAGAAGGTATAGGTCTGATCTATAAGAAACGTCGATCAGGTTAGCGGGTCTCCATTCAGAGGCTAATCACAGATTTCTTAGCTCCTCTAAACCCACTTTGTGAGCTGACTGTGAGGATCAGACGTGCCAGCTGTCATCACCGTGTGCATAAGACACCAAAAAACTATTATCATTCAATTCAGTCATACACCTGTCAATTAAACTAACACATATTTCTCTCAGTGCCCAGAAAACCATACTTATTAAAATAATATATGCCTAAAAAAAAAAAAAAAAAAACATCTTCTGAAAAGAATCATTTTCTTCAGAGAAATTCAAAACTCTTGATGCATCACTAGATCCTAACATTCTGGTTTCTGGGTTCTTTAAAGCATCAGTACACAGTTAAATCACAAAAGAACATGTTTCACCCCCAAACCAAAATAATCATTTTGTTTAGTTGTTTAAATTTTAGATTTTTAAGAATAAATACTGTGTATGACATGGGGTCCTGGACAATTTGTCATGTGATTCACCCTGATAAATGGTTTTCTAAATAAATAAATAAAACAAAATAAAAATGTAGTGTGTCATATAAGAGGTCTTCTATTCGACTGAGTGAGTGAATAAATCTCAGCATTAGCTCAGTATTAGCAGAACTTATCAGCACTCAAACATGCAGACAGATATAAAGCACAAGACACAGGGGAGAGTAACGCTCTATTATGTCCGATGGGTATTTTAATTACCAGATGGAAATTAGGTTAAACCCATATTAAAGAGGCTAAGTATGTGAGGAGGGTCGACCAGAACTTTGCAGAGTCACTCATGTCACTTTTCGGCTCGCTCACCCCGTTTGTTTACATTTACTCATATGGTATTCTGTCAGAAATTTTAATATTAACAATACGCTTCGATGATTATAATCACTGTTTTACGATAGAACTGTTCCAGGTGGGTTGTGGCAGCAGGTGCACAAATCAAACAAGCAACATTAAAACTGGAATTATAAGCAGCCTCATACCTGTTCAGTCATGCCAGTAATCCATAGGGCTTTTAGTTTGCACAATTATTGATGGATATGTTTACTAGTGTTATACTAAAGCAGAAACAATGGAAATCGTCGTTTTTATCCTTAATCCGCTCGTTTATGACTATATAAAAAAATAAAAAAAACACTCGTTTACGTCATTCATACGCGTAGCCAGATGTCGCTCGCGAACAAACTAACGAAGAAAAACCATAGACTGTAAAAAGAGAAAAACACGAAATGATCATAAACGGATATCCGTCTTTACTACTCACTCCGACGAACAGGTAAAAGCAGGATTGTAATAAGAATGCTTTATATGGATATTCTACAGCTGGTGTTTTGAATGGAGTTTTGGGCAGAATAAATTGTTGTAATGTTGTGAAGGACTGTGTGTACATCCCTGTCTAAACGTGCACCTGTTATTTAGGTGTGAATGTATTTTATGATTAATTTGGTAAGATTAATGACAGTGTTGTTATTGGAACATTTGGTACAATGGCAAGAGTGGAATATTGATGACAGATAACGGATGGAACAGGTGTAAAGGTGCAGAATAAAGACAAATGTATCTGCATATGTTTTATATTGTGTATATTTTGTATTTAATATTAGTGTCAGTCTTGGATTCTATGAGAGTGAATGTACAGTAAATTGTGGATGATTGGTATCTGTGGATGGATTTGAGTTTGATATGATATATTGAAGTGATATGATGTACGATATAGCCTAGTCATCCTCAGATTTGAATTAGAACATGGTTAGACTTGTGGCTTGTATAAAAAGACCTTTTCAGTTACTTTTTCACACAAAGATTTTTTGCAGTTTGGTCATAACAGAAAATTTTGTGGTAGTTTAGGAATGTGAGTCCACTTCTAAATGTACTTTATGGGTAAATCTGATATGTTTCACCTCATAATCAATTAAGTTAATTAAGATTGTTTGCATTGTGACATTATTTTCACGACAGTTATGCACGTTTATTCCATATTTGTCATTACCATAATGCTGTAAAAAAAATCTATCTTGCCTTGACACAATAACTGATTTTATTAAAACCTGCATAAATGAGCTTCATAATAAGTACCATAGTTATACAGTTATATTTCAATTTTAATATATTACAATTACCTCATGGTATACCATGAAACGCATTTTTTTTTATTTAAATGTCATCATTTTTGACATTACAATAAGAATGTATTTAGTTGTTATGAAAATGCCATAATGCAAACCAAACAATCAAAAAATCCTAATGTCCTTAAAGGTCCCATGACATGAAATTTCCACTTTCTGAGGTTTTTTAACATTAATATGAGTTCCCCTAGCCTGTATATGGTCCCCAAGTTTCTAAAAATTTGAATCGGTGTAAATCGAGCTTTTGCTATCTTTCTCTGCCTTTGAGCTCAACCGGGCTGATCTTGAATCTCCTCCTTATGACGTCATAAGGAGAAATGTTACCTCCCCTTTCTCTGCTTTGCCCGCCCAGAGAATATTTCTCGCCCATGAGAAAATGAGCTAGGAAGTAGAACGCGCGCGCGCGATTTTAGTTTGTCCACGAGAGATATCATGGCTTTTGAGCGAGCTAAGCATAATAATTGCTCAATAATTGGATGTACAAATGAACATCGAATGGTCAATACAGAGCTGGGCTTGCTGAACGTCGGACAAGTAAGTCAACAAATTATATATAAGTGTGTTGTTTTACTGTTTATGGTTACCTAGCTTCTTACACGTAGAATGTGGCTGTCACATTAGCTATGCAGCTATGCAGTTACTTGCGCTAATGTAAAGGTAGACAGCATCAAGTTACACATACTGTAACGCGAGTGTTGTACATTTCTTTGTTATTTGGATAACCGTTTTCCTGTTGGTTATATGGCGCGCGATATCCGCATTTCAAGATCGCAGAGCTTGATGTAATTGTAATAAGATAAATTCAGCCCGATCTCATCCCAAGTCGTCATATACTGACGCTTTTGACATTTCGTCTACATCGAACGCACATGGCACCCTTTAGCGTCAATATGAGACGCAGATAGATATGGGCCAGAAGGCGCCTCCTAGCGGTCTAACCCTAACCCTACCCCAGACCTAAACCTACCCATAACCGAACAAAGCTCTGTGCGTCTCATATTGACGCTAAAGGGTGCCATGTGCGTTCGATGTAGACGAAATGTCAAAAGTGTCAGTAAATGACAACTTGGGATGAGAATGCGTTGGATAAATTACAGACGTTACAGATCTCTGATGAAAAGGCAACAGTAGGTTAGCTTTAGCTACATGATAATAACTGTAAACCATCCGAATAAAGTACCGTATCCAGACATAATATTTTAAACTAACCATTCGGAAACGTCCTGCTGGAGCCGCTGAGTTGAAACTTCTTCATCCGTTGCTTCTCCATCTGGATCAGATTCTGGGTCAAACTGAAATGCTTGAACGACTGCGTGTCTTCGTGCCATTGCTATATATCCAACATAAACAAACATGCATGGTACCGTTGCGCAAGATGGTCAAGGCCACACCCACCCTCCACCTTGCGCCGCCTTTCTCCTCCTCATTAGTATTTAAAGCTACAGACACCGAAACGGCCCATCTGAAGGAAGCTCATTCTGGGACTGGCTTGTAGTGGCTATAATTCTGCACCGAGGCTGAATTTTTGGAAAGAGATTTCAGATACAGTACTAGGGACCACTAAGGACTATATTAAAGCCTACAAAAAGTAGCATGTCATGGGACCTTTAAATATAGGCATTTTGGCATGGAAACCCTTGACAGGTTTTGTTGATTCATCCACATATGAACAGAAAATGTAAAGATTGAGGGTTATAGTTTAATAAAATAACCTTTTCTGTCAGTTTTAATTATTGTCTGTCACTTTCAATGATCTTTTCTTGTTAAACCACGAGACATGTTTCTCCGTTTATGTCTAAAATGTGTGCATTATGGTGCAGGACGTTTCATTAAACATCATGATGGGGACAGAAAGATTTACATGTTGCCTGGACACTGGCAGGGTGAAAGGTCAAGCAGAGGTCAATTCTCCGACCACATGGCAGAGTCATTCCTCGAGACTCTCTGCGCAATCAAAACCAATGTGAAGTGAACTTGCACCCTTGATGAAAGCCTGAAGGGAACACTCCTCTGATACGTTCACACAGCTTTAGTTCATTTCCTCTGGACACTTGCATGTGAGCATGAGCGAGGCGAAGGTACAGAGACAGACGAGTGATATATGTGATCCTCCAGATCCTGATTGTGTGCTGGAGCTGTTGGGTTACACTGGTCAGAACAGCACTGGACTGCAGCTGGACTCGACAGCCACTGATTTAAGACCTGATCCAGCGATTGGCCAGAGGCAGGCTCTGTGCTTTCAGGTCTGATCATTATTTAATGCACTGGGTGTTCACACACTTTGCTGTGAAGGATTTTGTGAATGAACTTGAAGCTGAAATGCAGAATGTCCCCCAAAATGTCTGAAGATCTTTACATTATCAGGTGTATATATTTCTAATGGCATTCTTAAGTGTCCAAATATTTTCCCAAGCAAGTAGTTTTATGTTTTCTCTAATGGAAAGAAAGCGGCGACTCAAGGCAGCGTTCACACCACCAAAGTGTGAAACACACAGAACACAGACACAAACACAAACTTCAGCACATGCAAATGACTTTACAGTAAGTGAGTCACTCTAACAATTAACTCTGTGAGTCACAAAATCATTTAGCTTCTGCTGCAGACGTCCACAGATCCATGTAGTTCGGCTTCATAGTGAATCCCATGACTGGTTTAATTGAGACCAACATTTTATCAATAGAGAAATAGATTTGAGCTTGTATATTTAAGTTCAGTAATTTCACTTAAATGACAATTAATAGGTCATTTTCATTGCCAATTAAGTGAAATTACTGAACTTAAATATACGAGCTTGATAAAAATGATCATTCTAGAAAAAATTTCAGATGGCACTTACAGGCTTTTGCATCTGAACTCTTCATATATATAGAACTGACATTCAGCGTTGAGTGTCATTGCTGTGAAATAGAGCTAATGAGATGCACTTCTATTCCTTCAGCCTGAACGAGGCTTGTGAACAAACGACAATCATGCAATCCCCCAGGGGGCCCCTGAGGGCCCCTACATACGCATGCTGCATGAGTGCTCATATTGTAGTGGATTACAGGTCTCATTACTGTGTGTACTGGGCCCCAAATCACTGCAAAATATGCATGTACAACAGTAGAAGTGGATTGCTCTGATTCTGAAGAAAATATGAGTTGTTTTTGCTTGTGCAAAGCTCATCGCCATGATGCATGTTCTGCGTGTTCTGCATGTTCTGCGTGTTCTACGTGTTCTGCGTGTTCTGCTTGTTCTGCGTGTTCTGCGTGTTCTGCATGTTCTGTTTGTTCTGCGTGTTCTACGTGTTCTGCGTGTTCTGCGTGTTCTGCTTGTTCTGCGTGTTCTACGTGTTCTACGTGTTCTGCGTGGTCTGCTTGTTCTGCTTGTTCTGCATGGTCTGCGTGTTCTGCTTGTTCTGCGTGTTCTGCATGGTCTGCGTGTTCTGCGTGTTCTGCATGTTCTGTTTGTTCTGCGTGTTCTGCGTGTTCTACGTGTTCTGCGTATTCTGTTTGTTCTGCATGTTCTGCGTGTTCTGCGTGTTCTGCGTGTTCTGCATGGTCTGCGTGTTCTGCGTGTTCTGCATGGTCTGCTTGTTCTGCTTGTTCTGCATGTTCTGCATGGTCTGCTTGTTCTGCATGGTCTGCTTGTACTGCGTGGTCTGCGTGTTCTGCATGGTATGCTTGTTCTGCGTGTTCTGCATGGTCTGCTTGTTCTGCTTGTTCTGCGTGTTCTGCGTGTTCTGCATGTTCTGCGTGTTCTGCGTGTTCTGCTTGTTCTGCGTGTTCTGCTTGTTCTGCGTGTTCTGCTTGTTCTGCGTGTTCTGCGTGTTCTGCTTGTTCTGCGTGTTCTGCATGTTCTGCTTGTTCTGCGTGTTCTGCTTGTTCATGGTCTGCTTGTTCTGCGTGTTCTGCTTGTTCTGCGTGTTCTGCTTGTTCTGCGTGTTCTGCGTGTTCTGCTTGTTCTGCGTGTTCTGCATGTTCTGCTTGTTCTGCGTGTTCTGCTTGTTCATGGTCTGCTTGTTATGCGTGTTCTGCGTGTTCTGCTTGTTCTGCGTGTTCTGCTTGTTCTGCGTGTTCTGCTTGTTCTGCGTGTTCTGCGTGTTCTGCGTGGTCTGCGTGTTCTGCGTGTTCTGCATGTTCTGCTTGTTCTGCGTGTTCTGCGTGTTCTGCTTGTTCTGCGTGTTCTGCATGTTCTGCTTGTTCTGCGTGTTCTGCTTGTTCTGCGTGTTCTGCGTGTTCTGCATGTTCTGCATGTTCTGCTTGTTCTGCGTGTTCTGCTTGTTCTGCGTGTTCTGCTTGTTCTGCGTGTTCTGCTTGTTCTGCGTGTTCTGCGTGTTCTGCGTGTTCTGCTTGTTCTGCATGTTCTGCTTGTTCTGCGTGTTCTGCTTGTTCTGCATGTTCTGCTTGTTCTGCGTGTTCTGCTTGTTCTGCGTGTTCTGCGTGTTCTGCTTGTTCTGCGTGTTCTGCTTGTTCTGCTTGGTCTGCGTGTTCTGCGTGTTCTGCGTGTTCTGCATGTTCTGCTTGTTCTGCGTGTTCTGCGTGTTCTGCTTGTTCTGCGTGTTCTGCATGTTCTGCATGTTCTGCTTGTTCTGCGTGTTCTGCGTGTTCTGCTTGTTCTGCGTGTTCTGCATGTTCTGCATGTTCTGCTTGTTCTGCGTGTTCTGCTTGTTCTGCGTGTTCTGCTTGTTCTGCATGTTCTGCTTGTTCTGCTTGTTCTGCGTGTTCTGCTTGTTCTGCGTGTTCTGCATGTTCTGCATGTTCTGCTTGTTCTGCTTGTTCTGCGTGTTCTGCATGTTCTGCTTGTTCTGCTTGTTCTGCGTGTTCTGCTTGTTCTGCGTGTTCTGCATGTTCTGCTTGTTCTGCATGTTCTGCTTGTTCTGCGTGTTCTGCATGTTCTGCTTGTTCTGCATGTTCTGCTTGTTCTGCTTGTTCTGCGTGTTCTGCTTGTTCTGCGTGTTCTGCATGTTCTGCTTGTTCTGCGTGTTCTGCATGTTCTGCTTGTTCTGCATGGTCTGCTTGTTCTGCATGGTCTGCGTGTTCTGCATGTTCTGCTTGTTCTGCATGTTCTGCTTGTTCTGCATGGTCTGCTTGTTCTGCGTGTTCTGCTTGTTCTGCGTGTTCTGCGTGTTCTGCTTGGTCTGCGTGTTCTGCTTGGTCTGCTTGTTCTGCGTGTTCTGCGTGTTCTGCTTGTTCTGCGTGTTCTGCGTGTTCTGCATGTTCTGCTTGTTCTGCGTGTTCTGCTTGTTCTGCATGGTCTGCTTGTTCTGCGTGTTCTGCATGTTCTGCTTGTTCTGCGTGTTCTGCATGTTCTGCATGTTCTGCTTGTTCTGCGTGTTCTGCTTGTTCTGCGTGGTCTGCTTGTTCTGCATGTTCTGCTTGTTCTGCATGTTCTGCTTGTTCTGCGTGTTCTGCTTGTTCTGCGTGTTCTGCTTGTTCTGCGTGTTCTGCATGTTCTGCATGTTCTGCTTGTTCTGCATGTTCTGCTTGTTCTGCGTGTTCTGCTTGTTCTGCGTGTTCTGCATGTTCTGCATGTTCTGCTTGTTCTGCTTGTTCTGCGTGTTCTGCTTGTTCTGCGTGTTCTGCGTGTTCTGCTTGTTCTGCGTGTTCTGCATGTTCTGCATGTTCTGCTTGTTCTGCTTGTTCTGCGTGTTCTGCTTGTTCTGCGTGTTCTGCTTGTTCTGCGTGTTCTGCTTGTTCTGCATGTTCTGCTTGTTCTGCGTGTTCTGCGTGTTCTGCTTGTTCTGCGTGTTCTGCATGTTCTGCATGTTCTGCGTGTTCTGCTTGTTCTGCTTTAGTTATTTTAGTACATAAAGTTAAACTAAATTACAACGAGAAATGGTGCTTTGGCAACTATCTGAAATAAAAGAAGTTTAAGCTTTTTTTTATATTTTAATTCAATTAAAGTTTATTTTGCTTCAAGAAATGAAAACGTTTTTATGGTTTTAATTTTAGTTAACTGTAATAACTGATTATAATAAATATTTTCTAGAATTTTTCTCAACTCAAATGACTTTGTCGGTATAATAATATTTTAGCTGCTTGCTCAATTTAAGGTTATTAATGCAGCAAAATTCTAGAACAGTTTGTCACAACTTACTTTTCTCCCATCATGCTTTGCTTCAGTCTGTGTAAAGATAAATGCTTTTTGCACAAGATGAATATATGGGAGATATTTTAGTGTTTCATGATCTGTTGGGATTTATTACATGGCAGTTTTTGGTGGTTACCAGTAGAGCTTTATTGAGGACATATTTATGCTGTAGATTTATGTGAAAAGCAATAACTGTGCACACGCCAGTGCAGTGATAGCATGCATTGTGCTCTACTGTTAGCTAGTTAACTGCAAGAAATGTTTAATTTCCTCAACAAACATGCATGGATATTAGTGTTTGCAGGATGAGATGCTAACAAGCTTCGACCTGCTTAATCATTGTCATAGTTTGGCATCAGTTCAATCACGTGAAGATAAATATGAAATGATCCACTACTTTTATATCTTCACGTGTTTGAAACACCCTAGTGAACAAAAAATGTGCCATTCAAAATGTATGGTAATGACGTAAATTGAATGATTTATGATGAATCCGAATGGGCGACCTCATTTCCAATAGGCAAGAGGAATCATTCAGGGTTTGACAAAAGGGAGTTTTGTTGCAGTTAAACTGCAGGTGCTTTTGTTCCTCTGTCACGACACTTGATGGACAAAAGTCCAGGGATCACATTTTTTGGGAGGACTGAGTATAATTATGGAGGGCTCACAGAGGTACTGTCAGCCCTCGGGCAGCGGCGGAGGTGAACTTGAAATTACCACAATAACAGGAGAAGAGATGAAAAGAGAAGAGAAAACTAGAACCTATTTAAAGAGCCGTCGAGTGCGGGAACCGATCCAGCATCATCCGTATAGCTTTCGTTGGGATGGTAGAAGTGACGTATGACCCTCAAACACCACGCTTGCTCTTAAAGGTGCGGTCACACTAGACTTTGGGCCCCATTCACTTCCATTCACATGCATGAGAGCGGGAATGTGAGCATAATCTTTTTTTGTTTATTACGTGTTATGTTTTGATATTTGGGCTGCACGGAAAATTTTTGGGCTGTGATGTATTTTGTCATATATTGCGGTTTGAACTGTGATAGATGCTTAAGATTATTGAACTGACCTGTAAATGTGAAAACTGAGGATTAACTCAGAGTTAACTCAAATATATAATTCAGAGTTGCATGGTTTGCATTATTGTGTGTAATATTTTTGTGGAAACCAAACCATGATGCATTTTTTTTTTTTTTAAGATACTTTAATGAGATGAAAGCTCAATGAGTTAACTTATAATGTTATAAATGTTTACTTTTGATCAATATATTGCATCCTTGCTGAATAAAAGTATTATTTTAAACGTTTTAAACGTAGTGTGTCACAAAAATATGAAGCAGCACAACTCTTTTCAACATTGATAATAATCAAAAATGTTGCATATTAATCAGCATATTAGAGTGTTTCTAAAGGATCATGACACTGAAGACTGGAGTAATGATGCAAAAAATAAATAAAAAAAATCCTGCTTTGCATCACAGGAATAAATTAGGCTACATTTAAAAATATATTAACATAGAAAATGGCTATTTTAAATTGTAATAATATCTAACTATTTTTACAGTATTTTTTGATCAAATAAATGCAGCCTTTGATAAAATATATCAAAAACATAAAAATATTCCAAACTTTTGACTAGTAGTGTAAACATTAACAACCCCGTTCATTTCCAAACCCCATCCCACTTCATTCCCTCATTCCCTCATTTGTCTAATGAGCACCATATGGACCGTACCAACATAAATGGCGGGAAGAGCGCAGGCTTAAACCGAGGTTTCATTAGTCCAGTGTGATGTGCAGGTGGAGGATGCGACGGCGTGTGTTTTCGGTGGGTTGAGGGCCGGTCGGGGGGGTTTAAGGCAGAAGGTCTCTTGTTAATCAGAATTAGGCAGTGGCGAGGGGCAAAGCGGCCGCTGTAGTGCTCTAATCCCTGAACGCCTCTTAATCGTCTCTGCTCCAACAGTCACAGATTCAGCTGCCCGCTCCACCTCCTCAGATCAACATGCTGATTAGCAACGATGGCCCTACAGGGACAGAAAGAGCCCGAGAGGGGGCCGAGGGGGGCTCATTTAAATGACAACGCCAGGATAAGCACCCTTGTTCACGCAGAAATATCTAATATGTACGGTACTGGGAAGAACATCTTGAATTTAAAGGCATAGTTCACCCGAAAATTAGACTTTTGCACCATAATTCAAGTGACGGTGGAAAAGGTCTTGTGTTTCAAGATTGTGAATTAAAGGCTAATGTATTTACAGTGCAGGTCCAGATAATGTTGTCATGACAGATTGTCATTGCATAATGTATAATGATTGGATAACTCTTAATAATTATGCTTTCATTAGTTAACTACACTAGTTAACATGAACTAATAATGAGCTGCACTTCTACAGAATTTATTCATCTTTGTTAAAGCTACAATATGTAAGAATTTTGTAATAAAATATCCAAAAATCACTTGCACAGTGTGATATATTTCCTGCAGTTGTGTACTTACAATATCCCAAAAAGTTCCCAAAGATTTTTAATTTCAGAGAAATTCCAGTTTTAAATAATGGCTCGTCCCTGTTCACTTGTCACCTGTCAATCCCTGGTTTCCGCTCGTACTGCCGTAGTAACCATGGCAACAGACGTGGACAACTGCGTTACGTCTAGCGGCGCGCTCACGCTGTTGTTGTTTCGGTCAAACATTACGGACCATGGCAAGCGGACTTTGGGACAAAAGGAGAAATAAAACGAGGATCAATATCAGCGTGGCGTTTTCGAGATGCCGAGAGCTAGCATCCGCGGCTAACTTCGACTCGACAGAGACGCGCAAATGTACATAAAACTAATCAATGTTATATAGCTCAACATGATGAAATGTTAGAATATGATCAGTATGTTATTCTAATGTTGATTGAGTGAACACACTCAATGCAGTTTAGTGTGATAGTGTAGAGCAAGTGAAACAGCGCTGCGTTACCTCACAACTCAAGTTTCATAGTTATCCTCCTTGGTGGGAACGGGCCTTTAAAGGAGACATGCTGAACCATTAATGACTTTCAACTCTACAACATAATACGGCACAAGTACCAGGCGAATCAAAGCAGTCAGATTAGAAGAATCATACAGCATTGCATATACATGTATTTATTATAAGTGTGTTAATGCTCAGGGTCAATCAGGATGTGCCAAAAAACAAAACAAAATACGCAAGGCACGCGTGTTAGTGCATGTAGCTGACATTAGAATACGCTTAGCTTACTCTCACCTTCATCCAGTCTAATACACACTAATCAAAGCCAATCAAACACAACAGCTGCTGGGCCTTATGAGCTGAAACCTTTAAAGAACTTAAGCGTAGCAAAACCCTGACCTTTAGTATTCAATAACAAACTCTGAGGATTTAGGGTAATTGGATCCGGAAGTTACTTTTTTAATTTGTTTGTGCAGAACGATATAGCCTACAGTAACAGGGTTGTCACAGTTAACTAAAACTAAAATGATTTTTTTTACTTTTGCTACTTGAAAAATGTTAAATGATTGAATTTATGCAAAGTACCTTGCAGGTACAAGGCACATTTTTAATCAGTATGCATGTTCCCTGGGAGTCGAACCCCTGACCTTGGCGTTGCAAGCACCTATTGAGGAGTGAAATTGTATTTCAGCTGTATTTATCTTTTGTGGTTTCATAGCATCATTATTCATTCTTGATTGTGATGTATCGCTTTGCAGTGAATTCATGTGTTGTGTGATGACGAGTCTACACTTCAGTCGTGCTTTAATGAGATTTCTTCAGCTTTGCTGTAGTTAAGCTTGTGCTGGGGCAATCATCTAATGAAGCGAATCTTCCGCTGAAAGTCCTGCATGAGTCCTTGAAGTCGTAGTGCTCCAGTCCACCTCAATCAAAGCCATGCTTAGAAGGTACAGGTACGGGTTTGAGTGCTTTTAGAGGAGGAAATATTCATTTGGGGCCCTATTTTAACCATCTAAGAGCATGGTCTAAAGCGCACGGCGCAAGTTCATTTAGGGCGTCCGAATCCACTTTTGTTTAGTTTAACGACAAAAATGGTCGGCGCTCCCGGCGCATGGTCTAAAAGGGTTGTCCCTATTCTCTTCATGAGTAATGGGTGTGTTTTGGGATTTACGTGCGTTAAACCAATCAGAGTCTCATCTCCCATTCCCTTTAAATGCCAGTTGCGCTCGTGCCATGGCGGATTCGCTATTACATGACGGAATTTGATAGTGGAAAGACTGAGCGCGTCTCCAGAGCACAAACGGATCTGCTCGTGTGCGAGGTAAAAGCACGCAAGCAGATCATCAAGCCGGATTGTTTTGCCGCAGGACGGCAATTGCGAGTGAGTTTTCTGTCATCTTTGCAGGACTGCGATATGAAGAGTGTACAAAATAACATCTTTAGCAACAGTGAATAGCACATAACAGGCACAATAGCGGTATAAACATGCATATCAATCAGTTCAATATGTGTCACATAACTAAACATGCGGAATCGTTTTCAGATGCGTTAACTACAACACAAAAACAGCGTTTTTAAATTAATCGACTTGGAAAAGCGTTTTCAAAAAGCTCAGTTTTCGCAGGACAAAAACGCCGTCTCAGTGTGAAGAGAGAAGAAGATGCATTTACAAATGAAAATGTGAAGGCCTGAGGGGGTCATTCCTGGGCAGAATAAGCTGTGAACTTGGCCAGACTTGATGCTGGTAGTCAACAGTTTGGTTTATGTTAAACTTAGAGCCAGATTTACCTACAGCTTGCACCAGTTCAGACCCTCTTTTGACGTTTTGACGCAAAAATGAGCGCTGAAAAGGCGAGGACAGGGTTATTTTTGCGGCTGACCTTATTGCATATGCATTTGTAGGAGTTTCCCTTTCAGACATGTGTGTCGCGTTCTTTAACGGTCCGTCCGGAAACCCC
>NC_138747.1:2190270-2195837 GCF_965113295.1 Leuciscus leuciscus
GAACTAAACAGAGCGTTACTGACAGACTGGGAAGAGAGGAGCTGCAACAATGGAGAATTATGTGTTTCTTAAACATTCAAGCATGAAACCTGTTCCCACAGAACCACCGCTCACTGGTTGTGTGAAAATCCCAGTAGATCAGAAGTAGGGGTCGACCGATTAATCGGTCGGACGATTAATCGGCCGATTTTTTGCATTTTTTAACATAATCGGCATCGCCAATATCCAGTATATCAAGCCGATTATTAGGCGGGCGCATCTGTGGGCAGCCTAGTGTTGTTGTTGTGGAACACGTGTTCGACGCACGCTGTGCCTAGAGTCATTCTCCAGCAGAGTGAGCAGACCTCATCCAGTGCCTAAGGAAGGAGCTAAGTTCCTTGGAGAAAACTCCTTCATATTTAATTAAAACCTTTTGATATGTTACTGCCAACTTCGAGAAAAAATATGAATAGGCGACATGACGTTCGGCTACTTTGGATATTGATAGCGTAGTTGAGGTTGCATTAGCACAGCAGAAGGGTTGCTATCATGTCACAATAAGTAAGCAAGAATTTAGCAATTACAGACAGAGAATCTGATACTTTTATTTGTTCTGTTTTGTGTGTCTTATATTTGAGAGGGTTGTCACTCAATGCAGAGAAATAAGTAATAAAAAAGTGACCATAGGTTAGTGGAGGACTGGCTTTGCTTTGCTAGCGTCGTCGCTAGGGTTGGGTAGCTACAGACAGACCCGGTGCTAATACGGCACTGGTGCCTTAACGACTGTTATTTACCGGACCGAATATCAATGCGTATTTCTGTGCTTCATTTAAGTGCTACTGTTATGTCTGTGCTTCTCTTGGATGCTCTGAAAACGGACGTTAGAAACGTGACGCTAGTCAGCAGTTAACTTTAGCATGCTAGTAGCTGGATTAAACACGGTTAAAATGCTGGCCAAACAGTGTAATGTGTGACTGTATTTCACTGTAGACTAGGGGTGGAACATGTATTCGTATTGAACCGAAACGGTACAGGCGTCACGGTTCGGTGTATACATTTACACGGAGAATACATGGTATAAAAATAAATAAAACTCGCGTGCAAATTAATTTCTAAATATCTAAACAACTTTATAGAGCTGCGCGATAATAACACAGTTAAACTGTGATGAAATAATGTCAGGCATTTGAGATTTTCTATATAGTTTTAGTAATGTGATTTTTTATTTATTTTTAAATATCACATTTAGGCTTAATTTATTTATAGCGCTTCTACTTAAACTTATTTCTAAGTTTTTCATCTTATTTTTATATTTTTTATTTTATTTTAGTACAAATTTTTTTTTTTTAATAGTTACCAATGAAAAAAAGACACACACCAGCTTTAAATAATCTTCTACCGTATGAGAAACACAGTCATGCTGAAAAGAGAAGGTTTTTCTCTCGACATCCGTCCACTCCCAGGTAACGTTGTTGTTGTTGTTGTTGTTGATTCATTCGGGCAGATAAGCCGTACAGCGAGTCCTCACAGGAGAGCTCATGAAAGCAGGTGTGACGTTTGGATCGGGAGGAGGAGAGGTGACACAGAGGTTACAGAGATGAGTCTCGATTAGCCGGAAGGTTTTCTTCAGGCCCGCGGTCTCTGAGGCCTTCCTCGCCGAACAAGAGGAGACCGGAGAACAAAAGGAGGAGCCACGTACGGGACGTCCCTGCGCGCTCACCTTTCTTTCCTTCTCACGTTCCACAGTCAGCGGTTTCACAGCTCGCACAAAAGAGATGTGCTGCCATAGACCTCAGTCCGCTGGAAACGAGTCTTCGCTTATAATGCGGAGCGTTCACTTTCAGACAGAGTTTAACAGCTATAGGGAATGTGACATCCAAACACAGCTTTCAGTCTCCACCAATGAGATGCAGAAGGTTTGTTTGCTTGAGAAAAACAACCAACATTTTTGTGCGTGTTTTTGTAAGCTTGTAGCCATTTTGCATTGTAAGTGCTTTCGCAGAGATTTGCGTTCTTGCTCTATAGCAATGCCAAAGTCATGAACTGGATTCCCAGGGAATGCATGTTGCTGTGGATAAAAGCATCTGCTAAATGCATGAATGTAAAGGTGTTTTTTGAGGGTTTTTTTGGTGCACACCGAGTGTGAAAGCCAGCATTGCAAACTGCACTTGAGTCCTCCTGAAAAAGTGGGAATGTTTGCTTTTGCAACCCGTTCTAACTTGTGTAACTGTCCCAACAAGATATACACCAGCGTCATGTTCTTTTAACTTTTGAACTTGTCAGATTAAAATAAAACTAAACTACAAATAGCAACATTTTGCAACCTGTTCTTGTAGAAGTGAACCATTAATTAATAACGGATCATGTGATTGTGGTCACACACATTATAGTTTGTGTCAGAATAAATGGCCTTCAGAGAGCAGATCGCATTCTTTGCATTTCTAGCAATGCATCCGTGACGGACAAATGTTCATGGTGAATCCAAACCAAATACATCAGTAACATAATGAAACTGAAATCTATTACTGTAACACCTGCTACTGGGACTCACTGTGGTGTTCACATGATGTGCATTTGCATTAGTCCAATCAGTCGGACTAAAGCAATAATATGTCTTTTTAATGGGTCGAATATTTAACTTTGCAATGCCATTACATTATACAATGTCAAACAAACAATTATGCATGCAATAATTTGTCTTTTAATTATGTAATGCAAACACTCAAGTCAAAGTCAAATCACAGCAGTCCAATATTTGAAAAGCTGGACGATCAGACTTTGAGGACGTGATTTTTAGTCTGGCTTCGTCCAGCATATAAACACGTTAATTACTTCACATTTACCCTCTAAACATCAAACACACACACACACACACACACACACACACACACGTGTATTTAATATGTCAGATATTCAATTATGCATTCCCGTTACATCATGCAGTGTCAAACAATTATGCATATAATTATGCATGCAATAATTTGTCTTTTATATCACATAAACACTTTAGTCAGAGTAAAATCGCACCATGCATTCTGATTTTTGCACAGTTGGACTAACAGACTTTGATAATATGATTTGTAGCTTGGCTTCATCCAACATGTAAATATGTTAATAATGATTTTACAGTGTTCTGTGCTTGGCTCAAAGTCAGAGGAGACGCACAGCGTGCATTTAATCCGTCAAATACTCAATCATGCATTATTACAACATTTATGTTTGCTCTATAGCTTGAGCACAATACTCGTTCTCATTGATGACACAGATGTGATTCAGACCCAATGAAATAAGAGATTTGAACCAAACACACAAACCAAGTGTGAGGAGGGGTTACACACACATAACTCGATCACAGCATGGAAAGTCATTCCTCGGCTCAAGCTAAAGACAGCATTGAAACACGAACTAATCAGACTCGATTCTGAGTGTTTGGAGAGGAACGGGTCCAGATGGGCGACTCTTCCGTACCGACAACAAAGCTGCGAGTGTGAGTCAGTGTAACACGGTGGACACGACCGGCTGTGTGTTCACGCTCCGAACCCCAACCCTCTCCACACACACACACACACAATGGGAGGGGGGTCACAAAGCCAGGCCACAGCAAGAGCTGGTGAATAAATCATACGGCGGTCCGGGAGGCTCTTGGCCCTGAAGTGCAGAGGGGCCAGATATGAGAGGGGGGGGGGTCAGAGGTCGTAGCCCTTCATGTCGCAGAACACTTCACAAAGAGCCTCACACCCCGTCCACGCAGAGAGCCGACGACGCGACGGCACGACAAAACCAAAAGAATGTTCCCATTATCATCGGGAAAGTGGTCGTTTTTCCAAACATTCCAGTTCGGTTGTGGAAATGTTACAATGTCGCTGAGAGTAGAATGTTATTCAAACATTAGTGAAGTGGAACAACCTTTCAAACTCAAAATGGTTTCTTTGTAACGGTTCGACAGTGAGGTGTGTTGTTCTGGATATACACCATAAAATGCAGCATAATGTTCTTTTAACTTAGATCAAATAAAACTAATCTAAAAATAAATGGTAATAATAAATAAAACATCATTAAGGAACGTTACGAATAAGGATGTTTCACTGACATTAATTTAAGAACATAACTAACATGCACACAACCTTAATTTAGCCAAAGTTCCGTTTATTGTTTCCTTTCACTTCATATTATTTCTATTATTTATTTTTATTTTGTAGCATTGATTAATTTAATTTAGGATGTTTACTTTATAGAAGTGTTATTTTAGTATTACAATTTTGAATTTAGTTTTAAATTTACTGTTTTTGTTTTTAAAGTTTTAGTAATTTTGTCGTCATTTTTATTCATTTTTTAATGTCTAGTTTTTATACATTTTTGTTTCCATTTTTGTTTTAGTTATTTTAGTACATCAAATTAAACAAAGTTAAAATGAGATGTAAGAATGCCTTGGCAATGACATATAATAAGCTTTATTTAAATATATACGCGTCTATATTATTTTAGTTCAAGATTGTTTTATTTCAATTAACAATTTTTTAAAAATGTTTTAGATTATGTTTACAACTGTGTAAAACGGAAACATTTTTTGCGCACAGACGACAACATTGTCAAAACGATCTGTTCACGCGGATCCACGAAAAGAACTAAAATCGCTGTATTCTGCTGCCAGACCAGTAGATGGCGATGTCACTTTATAAAGAAACACATGCCTATAGACTAAACACGTAATCTGCATGTCGTCACCGAGTTAAACGGTGATAAACGGTATTGTTTTCAATATCTTGCACTTTTTAACTTGCTCACGTTTTCAAAAGTTTGTGTTTTCGGGCCTCAAAACGCTGTAGTCGTGTAAATGAACGGGCAAACGCTCAAAACATTTTCTGTTTTTCATTGAAAACTGTGTCGTGTAAACGCCCCCCTAGTGAACTACAATAACCCTGCTGTGCATTTAACTAGTTTTTTCTTGTTCATATGCATGTTTTAGCTCTTGTGTGTCTGTTCATCTGCAGCATGTTCACAGTGAAGCCGTTCTGCTGATGAACAGGATCATTAAAGCTTTGCTTCTCGTGGTGTTCGAGCAGAGCTGTGATTCATACACCTGTCATGGGTAAATACACCGGAGCAAGAGGTCACTCGTCAATTTGTTTAGTCGTAGGGGTCTTGAACAACATGCTCTCCAGAGGGCCACAATGATGTGTGTGTGTGTGTGTGTGTGTGTGTGTGTGTGTGTGTGTGTGTGTGTGTGTGTGTGTGTGTGTGTGTGTGTGTGTGTGTGTGTGTGTGTGTTTAACTGAAGCCATACTTTAAGGTTAAAATAGATAAACAATCCTCCCTGAAGTTCACTGAAAGCAGAAACAACCCCTTTTGGAGATAATCCACATATATCTATATATATATATACTTGTCACTGCAATTTAGGAAGACTTTACAGAAGCTCTCCAACACTGGAGAAAGCTATTCATGCATAAATATTCCTTGCAATGTTTTATTTTAGGATTTTGGTAATACTGTAGTGTGTGTGTATATATATATATATATAAACAATAGACATCTATGCTGTGTCTTGGATAACTAGATAATGTGTGTGTGAGAAATGTGTGTGTGAG
>NC_138747.1:2196037-2198537 GCF_965113295.1 Leuciscus leuciscus
TTGCCAGTACTTTACCGTCAAAAATACGGTAACAACGTTATTGGTTTTACAGACTTAACTTAAAATTTACAGTAATAAACCGTAATTCATTATCTGATATAATGTGAATTTAACATCCTATTGTAATACACTGATAACCAACAATCACAGCAGTGATGAAAGTCACATGATCAATCAAAGCTCATCATAAGCAGCTCTTCCACAAGACATGTAATACTAATATAATATAAGCTGCACAGAGTCATTCACACAAACATTAAACACCATCATGGTGTTCAAACACACATGAAATTTAAAAAATGCAATAAACATTAATTTAACAACATTAAATGTAACATAAAACCCTAATGTACATAACTGATTAGAACAAACTAAGAAAACTATGAAGAAACATAGTTATTTTAACAAAAATAGATCAAATGTGAAGTGTCACGCAGGGAATTGTGGGAATGTCAATTTAACGGTATTTTACAGTAAAATTACATTAAATATACCATTAGATCTATCACAGTTATTTACCGTATATGTTACGGAACTTTCTTTTAACCAATTAACAGTTTTTCACTGTAGCATTTTTACAGTCTTTTACCGTTAAAATCACGAATTTTTTTAATATATCCTGCAAAATGAAGCACTGCAACCAAAACTACATATAGCATTATCAAAATCAAACTTTTGCACGAAATGGCAACACACTTCATTCATTAGTAGCAGATTTGTGTCTAACCAACTACACACTGTTGGGCATAATGAAGAGCACTCTCATCTTTAGTATGCTTTTCCATAATACTAAAATAGTTCAAATTGTAGAAAATTCTTCAGATTGTTCACATGCACAGAAATATTTGCAGATACACACACATGCTGAAACATTTTTATTTTTTATTTTTCACCAAACAAGTCAGTGCAACATATGCACAGCAGAAATATTTACATGATTTTGAATGGCAGTGTTTTGAAATGTGACTTTATGTCAGATTGTTGTGTCGTATGCAGAGAACCGTGTTCAGTGTGTTTAAAAAGTGCCATTTTGAAATTGCAAAATGTGTGTAAAGCAGAAAATGTGTTTAGATGTTTGGAGACTTGAGAGTTTAGTGTGTCAGTTTAAATAAGTGTGCTGTGTGTGTCAGTTTAGTGTGTCAGTAAGTGTGCTGTGTGTGTCAGTTTAGTGTGTCAGTAAGTGTGCTGTGTGTGTCAGTTTAGTGTGTCAGTAAGTGTGCTGTGTGTGTCAGTTTAGTGTGTTAGCAATTGGAAAAAGCTGTAAATGATGAGCTGTGCTTCATGTGTGTGTTGTTGTGTCGCCCCCTACAGGACTGCAGCATACACACACACTCAGAGGCCTAGGGCACAGTGGGAGATGTGTTTGTGAGTAAACTATTGTCCAGATTGTTCGAGCCCGTGATGTGTGGCGAGTCTCAGACGCTGGATTGTGTGGTGAAGTGGAGTCACGGGGGTTAAACTCTCTCTCGGCCCGTGAGCTCCAACAATGAGTCGAGCGGAAGATCTACCGGTGATCCCGACTGTGAAGCTTCACACACACAAGCTTGTCTTTATCACTGATCTTTAATCCTTCTCTCTCTCTCTCTCTCTCTCTCTCTCTCTCTCTCTCTCTCTCTCTCTCTCTCTCTCTCTCTCTCTCTCTCTCTCTCTCTCTCTCTCTGCTGAGAGCCATCACTCTTCCCAAACTCCTCAAAAGCAAGCTTGCCCCATCACATGCGTTCAGCAGCACTGCCGCCCCTTACTGGACCATTTCAGAATCAGCTCTGTCTCAGATGTTTCTCCTAAACTGAGCTATAAATGCATGTGAATAGAGCAGCTCAGATCTCTGACTTTTGATTACAGACTCAATGTTTTTTGGCATACATTTTTAGACATAGTTGAGATCTCTTCTGAAACTTTAAATGAAATATGCAAGTCTTTTTTTTTTCTTTTTTTTTTCAGGAGAAACCCGTGAGAAGCAGCAATGATTTCTCTTCATTACAATGAGACAAAGTCGCTTTCCACCCTTCTAAATGCATACATGTGAAATATAATATGCATTTGTGAAACAGGACTTCACTAATATTAATGGAATGGTGAAGTGTCTCTGTATGATGGTGGTCGGTGACGTCAGCTGAAAAGGAAACTAATTTCCTAATAATAAATATATTAATTATTAGGAAATGACTTTCCGTTTCAGCAAGTACTTCAGACCAACCACCTTAACTAGAGTTAATTCTTTTCTCCAAATAATTAATAGTAGTAATAATAATAATATTTAGTTTACTGTGAAATGACATATAGCCTACTGATGAATTATTCACATAATAATATTATTTTAATTAATTAAATAATTAATAATAATAATAATATTTTATATAGTTAAAATTACATTAAAATCCACTAATTAAAATATTAGTATTAAATAAAATATGAATTATTATTATTTATTCATTATTTTTGGTAATTTTCATTGAATATTTTTATTATAAAAAATAAGTAATTATTATTATTATTTATT